>NC_089764.1:26068735-26086235 GCF_040412425.1 Macrobrachium rosenbergii | reverse complement strand
CGTTGGATCTAATAATACCGACAGAAGGACCTCCAATAATACCCAAGGATGAGCACCAAGATATTGACACACACACACACACACGCATACACACAAGCACTCACGAACGTCTTTAAGTCTTCCAGAGAATAAGGCAGGCGACAGGTACCATTAAGCCCAAAAGGGTACCTTCGTTGTGATTAGAATTCGAAGCTGCAATTTGCTCAAAATCAGATGGAGCAGAGCGTGCCTGATGCCTTGCCTTCTCGCTCTCCTAGTCAGGGAGTTGTGCTGCGTATCAAATTGTATTTCTGGACCTGTTTTGAATGACCATTTATTGGCGAACTTCGTTGCAGCTCCTGAACAAGAGCTACGTTCTATTATTCAGGTCTAGAGACGTCACATGATTATTTTCTTTAAACTTATTCCTTTTTACCAAAATGATTTTTTACCTCAGAGCGCAGATATTCTTTCAGTAAAGAAATGAAGGAAAGCTTATGAAAAGCTACATAATAATGATAATAATAATAATAATAATAATAATAATAATAATAATAATAATAATAATAATAATAATAATAATAATAATAATAACATTCAACCTTTTAGTTATCTAATATGTAAGATGGAAGCATGATTTCTGATTCCATTGCTTTTAAAATGATTTTTACCTCAGAGCGCAAATATTCTTTCAGTACAGAAATGAAGGACAGGTTAAGTATACCTTAGTTTTACCAGACCACTGAATGAAAAGCTACATAATAATAATAATAATAATAATAATAATAATAATAATAATAATAATAATAATAATAATAATAACATTCAACCTATCAGCTATCAAATATAAGATAGAAACACGATTTCTGATTCCATTTTAAGATTTCACTCTTCTGGTGAGCTTAAAAAAAAATCTTTTACACGAATGCTGGGAAGTTCAAAAGGCAGGTAATTAGAAATAATCTACAGTATTTTGAAATATTTATTATTCTCTTTTTATTCATATATTTTGAAAGTAAACCGCTACCCTTCCAAGCTCAGTTGCAGGATCTGCATTTAAACGACCGATGAGTCAGAACTAATAATACGAGTGTCATGAGAATTTAAATATTGTTATGAAAATGAAAGTCAATGGCTGTTTTTAATATATCATTACGTAGGTTTTTTCTTTGCTCACTCTATCATTCAGCCTCTCCTGGGAATATCTCTCTCTCTCTCTCTCTCTCTCTCTCTCTCTCTCTCTCTCTCTCTCTCTCTCTCTCTCATGCCTCGTAGTGGAAGTGACAGCCCGCAAGGAACCACAGCATATTGGCTTCTTTCCTAGTTCCTCGTTGGATGGGTCGGTAAAGTTCTCGGCTAGCACTCTGCTGGGTCCGCGTTCGAGTCTCCGGCCGGCCAATGAAGAATTAGAGGAATTTATTTCTGGTGACAGAAATTCATTTCTCGGTATAATGTGGTTCGGATTCCACAAAAAGCTGTAGGTCCCGTTGCTGGGTAACCAATTGGTTCTTAGCCACGTAAAATAAGTCTAACCCTTCGGGTCAGCCATAGGAGAGCTGTTAACCAGCTCAGTGGTCTGGTTAAACTAAGGTATACTTAACTTTGGCTTCTTTCCTTAAAACCAGGCATGTTTCTGCTGGCCTAAGCTGTGAATCATATGTCTAGAGAGAGAGAGAGAGAGAGAGAGAGAGAGAGAGAGAGAGATTATTCCAGGAGAGGCTGAATGTGCTGTCAAAACGGAAAACATCGAATTATGACAGCCTCGCCGTCACGGAGGCGAAGCATTTCAGAAGGTATCCTGTCTGTCTGAATGTCTGTCTATCCGTCTTTTTACCTCTGAGTCTGTCTCTCTTATCACATGCAAGGATAACTTGTGTATGTTCATTAATCAACGCGATAGCGAAAGATATTTTAATCAGAAACGCTCGTGTTTTTGTAAGAAGACGTCACGAGAAAGAGTACACGGAGTGAAGGACAAATCAGTCTGTGGTGACGCTACGTTTCTCTGCTATCCATCAGTGAGTTGTTGGTTACATTAATTAAGATACAAAACTAGATATTCAATGAACCTACTTCGTTTATAACTTGTGGACATTTTGGCTTTCAAGGTCTGTAACTGAAGACCACTTTGTTCATAACTAGCATTGCATAAACTTTGGATTCTAAGAAGATTAGCCTTACCTGATTTGTGATCTAAATTTATTTCATTTATGGCTATCACTGTATAATTTGGTTTTTTAGAACTGGAACTAGAGTTGCGGAAAACTAGACCTATTCTAAATTTTGCATAACTTGTCCTACATTATTTGTGATTTAAATATTTTTTTTTATTATTATTACTTTTGTAAATGAAGTTAGAACTTCGACAAAACCGTTCGATTTTAGTTTATGTAAAACTTGCCTTACAGGATACACATTCAGAAATATCTTTGTTCCTAAATAGCACTGAATTGTTTTGGTTCCCAGATTAAAAAGGTAAGAATAAAATATATAAGAGCAGCAACTGTGCTAAGCGAGTCTAAATCAGCCCTAGTAACGTGAGAAAATGAGATATTTACAAAGATCATCCTTCAAATGACGAGAGACTTGCGTGTGTATACATGATCACTTCTCTGAGTTCTAAGAAAACTAATTAAGATAAGGTTTTTAAAAATAAAGAAGTTTTTCTCTTCATTTTCCCCAGATAAGATTGCCGCTTTTACACCATTTCAATAGCGGATGAGAAAATACAAAAAAAAAAAAAAAAAAAAAAAAAACGGTCAGTAGATCGATAAGGAAGTGTTTCCTTAACAATAACTATAATGAATAAATTCTACGGAGCCAGCAAACCTAAAGATCATTTGCCTGACAAAGTTTCACGAAACAATTTCTCCAGATAAAAAAAAAAAAAAATGAAACAAAAGTATGAAAGCAAGAACGAAATTATTTGCGTTAATTCAGGCTTTTTCATCCACAGTACCAGGAGATTTTCCTTAATTAGCACCGCTCAGTAATGGATTTTTACTATAGAGCAGGGCTTCGGCATATTGCAAGAACTGTGAATGTGGCGTTTATTTCAGAGTCTATCATAACCGAAACTTGACTGTCTATTAGGGTAAAATTAGACAAAACATGTTTGTTCCGATCATTCAACCTCGAGCATCGTTTGTGGTCGCTGAAAGTTCATTGTTAAGGCTACAGACCGGTTCACATTTCACGTAATGTATGTGATCTTGTTTTGTACCACACTTCAGCCATAAATGACGTCGCGTCTGTTTGTTGGGCATCTACGGCCAGCATTTTCCTGTGATGTGTGCTAGTATTGCACCAGCCCGGTTTTTTTGGCCATGCCCCTACGTTAGGTTAGGTCAGATTGGTAACTATGGTGTAATATGGGTGTGGGAAACATAATGTGATTATTTTCAAGAAAATACTATGGTTAGTTTTTAAGGTATGGCGTCCCGCTTTTTCCACGGAAAGGTCTAGATACTCGGTTACATCTCGGGAAAATGCCTCCCGGCCATTGTGCCACAAGAATGGGCATTTTGATAAATGCATATACTCCCAGTACCAAAAAAAAAAAAAAAAAAATCTTATGGCTGAGTCCTGTCAGAAATTAAAGCTAGTGCAATTTCAATAAAAAAAACTGAATCTAATTTTTTCCTCAAAGATTTCAGCTCGCTCCCACCCGAGTTAATCAACCAAAATTCGGATCAACCAGCCAAGGTTGACTTCAGGATAGGTCATCACTCCCCGTCGATCTATCGAAACGTTGCTTAAAATGATCGGAAAAATTAAGTTTACAGGTTTGGGAGAAAATTTATGGCACTAATCATTCAATACCAAATAAAAGAGAACAGTAACTAACGATGTGATATGATTAATCGACCCCGTGTGTAAATTATAGCTAGGGCTTACAAGCCTGAACAGTTTCCTTGTAGGTCATTTCCTGATAGATTTTCTTTTCATTCAAGGGGCACTTAAAAATAAAATAAAATAAAATGACAAATAAAATACTTAAAATAATTGAAAAGCAAAAATTAAATACAATTAAAATAATTAAGAATAAAAGAAATATATAGAAATATAGAAAACTAAGTAAAAATAATTAAAATCAATAGAAATAAACGTAAATAAGATACAAGTAACCCAGATCGTTAACAAAGCCTAGATGGAATTCTCTTGTTGTCTTTCAAAAGATATCTAAAAACCTTCCAAGCTCAGCACTTCCTTTATCAATAATACTCGAAATATTTCCTTTGGTTTGACAAGAACTACTGGACTTTTTTTTGGCCAATAGTTATAATAAGGTTCTATGAAGACCGCTAATTGGACAAATGTCAGCAGCCGTCATAGAAACTTATTCATTGACAAGAATTCTTGAAGTGGTGGTTTCCTGTCATCAAAGAACGGCAGTCTGGGTCAGGCAATCGCTGGAGAAAGATATCCTGTTTGAAACTCGTCCCTACCCCCCCCCCTCAAAATTAAACTCTAATTAAACTGAGAACTTCTGCTTTTGCCGTTAGTGCCTGTGCCTCAAGAGAGAGATAGTGCTTGCTATACACTTTGTATATTTTCATTATCAACATTGCATTCAGGTGTCATGTTGTTCAACTGCTCAATACTGCAGGGCTTTAATTTTTATTTAATATAATTTTTCTTTAATTCCAAGTGGTGTTCAGATGTTGATGTTGATACATGTATGTTTAAGAAAGACTGCAGTATAATATTACTTTAAACCAACCAACTCATTACCTAATTTATCAACTTACACTAAGGTTTGTGGCCTTATATATTTATCTGTTTGCTTATTCTCTTTACTTTTTAATATTTGTCATTTATTTTTATCTGTCTTGTTCAGAAATGTATATTTTGTTTCGTGGAAACTAGGTTAGTTAAGTTAGCAGTCATTTTCTATGTAGAGGTTTGCACATATTTAGTAGTAAGAATAACATTAACGATAGCAGAGTAGGAAAAAAAAAATTACGGTTAGTATGCCAAAATAATGTCTCAAAAAAGTCCGCATGGGGTCAAGTTACAAAGGCTTTGGGCACAGCTCAAGACCTGGGGAAAATTAGTTATCTGGTCAACTCCCTTCTCTGAGACCCTTGACCTTTTCCATATTAACCTGCTTTTATCCATAATGACATCATCAAAAAAGCATAGCCTAATTGAAAGCTTGCTGTCGACGTTCCTCTTAATAAGAAAAATATGTAAATATTCCCTTGTTGCACAAAAGAGGACATTTCACTCATCGGCATCTAAGACTTATGAATAAAACATTGCAATTATCATACAGGCTAGATAATCATTCCATTAAACCGAGCCATGCGAGAGGCCGTCGCCATCAAAGTATAGACATGACACGTGTTCCCTATCGTTTAACACATGGCAAGACCTCTAAATGCTTTCACGGACGACAGAAGACGCCAAGCCACGAACCACATTCCCGTTTTCTACGAGAATGCAACACGACCGTTTTCTTTCAGAGGTATACTCGTCGAGGGTGTTAACAGGCTCGGAGCACAAGGGCAAACTTCCTTTTATCATGTTGATGCCGTTCGTGTGGTGTTCTAAACTTGTGTTTCAGGGCGTTCAACATTGCAGGAGGGGCATTTCTGCAACACATATTTGCCCCGCCCAATTGTAATATACTATTTTTTTTTCCTTGGAAGGGCGGAGGTCCGTTGAAGCTTGGAGGATAGGATGCTGAAGGAGGAGGAGGAGGAGGAGGAGGAGGAGGAGGAGGAGGAGGAGGAGGAGGAGGAGGAGGAGGAGGAGGACAGAGGATTATTAAAGCTTATCCTTTTCGTATATTAATGCCCCGGTTACGGCCTCCTTCAACGCGAGGATTGTCTACGCGAGCAGAACACGTTGGGATCATGATAAATGCATTTCTTTCCAGAACATAAAACCGAACTGGGACAGAACCGAGAAATTGTTTTACGAGCACCTACATCAATTCAAGATGACGGCTGACGTACTTCTTATGATTACATATTATCATAAAAACTAAAAAAAAAGAAAAAAAAATAGAAGGGAAAATAGAAACAAAGTTATTCACATCATGTTACATATAACCTAAGGATGCAACGGGTACATTGTCCTTAACAATTTTTTTTAAATAATTCCAGAAAATACCTGTGTGAAGAGAAGCGTCTCAGGTGTAAAGAAAATAAGGTGGTGAGGGAGAAAATTGTCTGATGGACGAAGGCGGTCTCACTGTGGTCGATGACTTGTTCATCTCCTCTTAATTCTCAAGATTGACGGTGTAGAGTTTGCCATTTTCAATATTTTTTCCTTGTCGGCAAATGTAATGATATTGCGTGCTAGAACAACAATAATTATAGCACTTGGTGTGAGAAGCTCCTTTACAATATATGATACATTTATGAAGAATGCGCGTGAGATGCTTTGTTTGATGTTTAACTCAGAAAATTTTCTTTGCAGCTGAGCAAAAAAAAAAAAAAAAAAAAATTGCAAAAGCACAATAATAAAACAGACTTAAAAATAAAGGAAATAAATTAAGCAGCAACAAGCAAAAAAGAAGCAATGTAAAGGAAGCAAAAGCAGCAGAAACGCAAGCAAGCATAAGCACAAACAGCAACATAAATAAGAAAGAAAACCAGAACCAAAAACCCTTCTTGCAACATAAAAAGGAATCAATTTGTAACACGGCACGAAATATTGTGACGTCCAGTCGCCCGCCTTTGGGAACCTCACCGCGTAAGATACCAGCGCCATCCCTCCAAAGCAAGTTGCATCAGTCATACGCACGTCCGTACTTATGATTAATTGATTGATCTGACACCCAGATACACAAATACGGTCCAAAGACGCGACGCGTTATCTGCGTCCACGTCTCACAGAGGGAGCTCGGAGCTGTCGAACTCCTTCAGATACGGTTGTGTTCCGTTTTGTCAGGAGTGATACAAACAGGCGATTAAAAAAAAAATAATAAAAAAAACAAAGGCGTCTTGTTGAACACCGAGTTCCGTTTTTAAAAGGCTTGCATTTTGCTCAGTGGCTGGTGAGGATTCTTGGGAATTTGGTTGTTTAGTATTCTGTATGTTGATGGTTCAGTGCTTTCTGAGTTTGAAAAGGCTTACTTTGCCAAGGAGATTATGCAAGTCTTTTAAAAATTGATTTTATAGACGGAATGTCTGGTAAAGGCTGGTTTTCTAGAATGAAAGACTACTAACGACTGCGTATTCAGGAGAAAAGTCTAATTAAAAAAAGGCTGAATTTTCGATCGAAGTTTATTACAGGTTAGTTATGTAGACGAAATATCTATTTAAAGCTGGATACCTTGATGGAAGTCTAGAGGAAAATATCTTAGAAGCTCATTATCTAAAGAAAAGTCTATTAAAAGCTAGTGGATGGTTTTCTAGACGGAATAAGATTCAGTAGAATTTCTAAATTTCTAGAATTTAGTAGAATAAATCTATGGGCCGGAGCAATGCATTTATTAGTAGCTTTCGAGAAGCAATGTGTATTTGGGGAACAATTTCTAAGCGCTACCCTTCGGGTTTTCAATTAGTATCAATTTGGGATGAAGTTGCTGGCCTACTCCCTGCCACACGGACGTTCAGGAGCAAATACCACAGACACACACACACACATATATATATATATATATATATATATATATATATATATATATATATATATATATATATATATATATATATATATATATATATATATATATATATATATAATTCTAGTCGTCTATGCTCGCCTTTATCACCAGAAACTACTGTACCCACTTGTTCAGTATCCTATCTTTCCATTTGATAATTTCGAAACAACCTACGCTTACCTCCTCACATCTATATTCGTTTTCTTCTCCTTTCTCTCCCTCCCTTGTTCGATATTAATAACCGCATTATCGTAAATTTCGATCGGGGGCCCATAATTTAATTAAAATAACGAACGCCACCCCAAGAAAAACACACGTAAAATATGCTCATCAGATTATAGTGTCAAGCGGCTCTGTTAACGTGCAATAGAGGGCAGCACCGCGCATGTGCTATTACTGACAACTACATTATTCTCTTTCAGAGTCACACCCTAATTAATCTCTCTCTCTCTCTCTCTCTCTCTCTCTCTCTCTCTCTAGGGAAGAACAAGAAAAATGTGCTTTGGACAAAGAACAGTTTGCCTGCGTGCGTCTTACATCGTTCATTTGTTTGAAATTTGATTGAAAAGGGATGTGATTGGTTTTTATTCTAAGTGATGATTGGTTTTTATTCTTATGGTGATTGTTTCTTATTGTGAAAATGACCGTTGACTTATTTACTTATGAAAAAAAAAATGCAAGATTATTTGTTCCAATTTTGATATTACATCAGATTTCATTACAATTTATAAGTTTTGTTTTAAGAGTTAACAGAAACGTGACCAGTAACTGAATATCAATAAAAAAAAAAGAACGGAAGAGTAATATATTACAATCCGAGGTACGACAATCACAACCATTCGCTTTCATACAGAAACTAAAATATGCAAACTTGTGTATTTTCCGGCAAAATACACTGCTATCAAACTAGATATCATACCAAATCATGGGGACCAATAAATGAAAATCCTCAGATATTTTATGAACGAATAATAAATCATAAATTAATGAATAAATGTGCTAAGAAAGTGATCATAATGTCATTTTGATTGATTATTGATTTCATAGCCGAGTCCTACTGATGATGTTGAACAATTCGAAAAATATGCTCGTTATCACCAAACAATCAAACCAAGGTTCTTATCTTTCTCTTATCGATTAGACGTTCTTCTATCAAATTCTTCCTGTCAACCTGCCATTCCTGTCATTCCATGAATTATAAAGGCCCAGGGCAACCGAGACAGTGTAGGGAAAGTTTTTCATAGCTTTTTAGGGTTTTACAAACCTTCTCCTACTCACCTTCTGTGGGAGTAGTGTCTATACCAGTGTTTCTTAACCTGGGGGGGCGGGGGGGGGGGCTCCGTAGGGGTGCGTCAGCAATTTCCAGGGGAGGCGAGAGCCCTAGGGAAAATTTAACAATTCTCCAATTATATTCGTTATTCTCTTAACAGGAGTGAAAAACTAATATTCAGTAGTTTACAAAAAATTGCAGACGTATCGCCTTATAACATTAGTTTCCCATAGTCTACTACTCTGGTTAGACTCGTTGGGCTTATGTTTTGTAATTATTCACCTCCCTCCCTATTCCTCGAAATCCCTTCTCTTTCTCTTTTCATTTTTTACTTTCCTTTAAATCTGGGAGGGAATTCTACTCGTAGATGCAAGGGGGCCGTGGAGGGAAGGACCAGTTCTTAGAGGGGGCGTGGCAATAAAAAGGTTAAGAACCACTGGTCTATACTATTCCCGTCGAAAATTCGTTTAGGTTTTCCATAATTTTTCATAGTCTTGGAAAATTTCTCCTACTCAGCACTGGTGTGGGAGCAGTGTCTATTCCATTTCCTTAACAAATTCGTTTTGTCCGTTTCCTGAATTCACTTCAGTTTATACCAGTTGGCAATTAACTCTTTTTATTCGATGTTTCTTCATCTCTCAGATTTACTGAAGTTTATGCCATTTGACTATTAATTATTTTTCATCCAATTTTTTGCTCGTTTCCTACATTCACTGCAGTTCATATCATTTAACAATTAATTCATTTTATCTGCTTTTTTGGTCAATGGGAAACAGGTTTCACTGGAAACAGCGGAGTTTCCATTATTCTGCCTGTAACCGATTAAGGGCACTTGATCCTTTCAGTTCTCTGAAAGAAGTGTTCAAGCAAGCAAGTGCATAAGCAAGCAAGTGCAAAATACGAACTAAGGCAACCGATTCACTGCGATGCACAAAACTTAAGGGTAATAATTGCAGACTCGTATCCATCCTTCCAGTGATCCTAAAATGCCTGAATCTCTGTTTCATTAAAAGGAGATACCTCAAACAGTATCATTTATATTTTTAGTTCTCTATAAAAGAAAACTACTGTGCTTGCTTTGTCTGTCCGTCCGCTCTTTCTTCTGTTCGCACTTTTTCTGTCCGCCCTCAGATCTTAAAAGCTACTGAGGCTAGAGGGCTGCAAATTGGTATGTTGATCATCCACTCTCCAATCATCGAACATACCAAATTGCAGCCCTCTAGCCTAGGTAGTTTTTATTTTATTTAAGGTTAAAGTTAGCCATAATAGTGCGTCTGGCAACGATATAGGACAAGCCACCACCGGGCCGTGGTTACAGCTTCACGGGGCGCGGCTCATACAACATCATACCGAGACCACCGGAAGTCAGATCAGTTTTCAGTGGCCTTGATTATACGCTGTACGGAAAATTCGAATCCGCTGAAGACACTTCGGGGCATTTTTTTTTTTTTTTTTTTTTTTTTTATAAAAGCATAACCTACACATTGATAATACCCTATATAATGTTATGGCATTAGGCATACTGATTAAGATGAACATTTTAGTGAATAACATGAAAACACTGGAAAAAATTTAATTCAGTCAATTATTGCTAGTGTATATATATATATATATATATATATATATATATATATATATATATATATATATATATATATATATATATATATATATATATATATATATATATATAGCACCTACGCCGTAGTCTCATTAAATTGATTTGTTTAAGGTAATCACAACTTGTAATTGCAAATATAAACTGTGTTATCACTGCTTACGACACATAAAATCAGTGACTTAAATTCTGGCCAGTCTAATATTTTTATTTAAAAAAATTATTTAAAAAATACTCATGGATGCAAGAGTCTTGAAATGGAGAAACAAGTCCATAATTGTGGATTTGTTTCTCTAATATTTTTATTTCTTATTTCATTAAAGATAAAATGTGACTTGTTCCCAATGACTTTTCCTTCTTATGTAACAAATGACTCAAATGCAATATAACTATTCTTTTCCTTTTTTTGTAACAAAAGTCTCAAATGCAATATAACTATTTTTTTTCCTTTTTATGCAACAGAGGACTGAAATGCAATATAACTATTTTTTTCCTTGTGTAACGAAGGACTCAAATGCAATGTAACTATTTTTTTTCCTTTTTACGTAATAAAGGAGTCAAATGCAATATAACTATTTTTTCATTATGTAACAAACGATTCAAATGCAATAAAACTATTTTTATTCCCTCTAATGCAACAAAAGTCTCAAAAGCATTATAACTATTTTTTCCCTTCTTATGTAACAAAGGACTCAAATGCAATATAACTATTCTTTTCCTTCTTATGTAACAAAGGGCTCAAATGCAATATAACTATTTTGAGTTTAAATCTTGAACCAAAAGTCTCTGGAAAAAGAAAACTCATTACCGTCCAAATAGAATCATTTAACGAAACGTGTCAAGTTCTGTGGCACCATCATCAGTCACAGTGGGCATAAACGCAGTAAAGAATTAGTACAGGTTAAACGATCGAGTAAAAGCAGGTTAACATAAACATAAAGAAATAAATTTAAAGAAATAAATGAACCGAAAGTTTAATTCCAAGATAATGCGTGGTTACGAAACTCCTTAGAGAATAATGATTCGTAGATTCTCGTAGAAAGCATTAGTGAAGGATTACAATTGGAAATTCTAAACTGTGAGTTCTCATTTATTTCCTTGTTCGCGTTTATGGAGATATAAAAGATAAATAGATGCAAGCGTGCGCAAAAACGCGCGATGGACACACACACACACATATATATATATATATATATATATATATATATATATATATATATATATATATATATATATATATATATATATATGTGTGTGTGTGTGTGTGTGTATGTGTGTGTGTGTGTGTGTGTGTGTGTATACATCAAACAGAGGGACAAAGCTCAAATTACTTCTCAAGTTACCATAGATAAGTCGCCTGCTATTTTATAATATTTTTCCACACGTATAACTTCTTTCTCAAAAATTGGCTCAGGAATATGTGAATATCTTTCGAGTATTTTCCAATAAAACATACATTAGTTACTTTAACCTATTTTGCTGATAAAGATCTTGCTTCGTCTCTCGGAGAGATTAAAATATATAGTTTTTGGGTTGGTCAGAACTACATGAAACTGCGATGCAAAATTTCCCGCCAATTGTATTCCGCGACTTGTTTATTTTGAATGGATTCGGAGAGGTTCGTAACAATTCGGTACTTCTGAATGTTGTAATCTTACTCGTTCGGTTTCTTTATCTGTTTTTCATTACATTATCTTTTATTTACTATTAAAAACTTGAAGAACAATAAAGAAAATATTTAAAAATAAGCCTTCACGGTTTTCAGTCAGTCTGTGGGGATAAGGTTACCATCTTTCTTTACTCCCTTTTACTTATTCACAGCTAGGTAAGGTGTAGGCAATGACGGATCTACGTAGTTTATATTATATATATATATACAGCTATATATATATTATATGGGTAGTAGGCCATGAGTGGATATATATATATATATATATATATATATATATATATATATATATATATATATATATATATATATATATATATATATATATATATATATATATATATATATATATCACATTTATAACTGATTCGCGATAACTGCTAAAACAGCACCTGGAATCAACGTTACCGATCTTCCAAACGAACAAACGAAGAAGAGAGAGAAGAAGAGAGAGAGAGAGAGAGAGAGAGAGAGAGAGAGAGAGAGAACAGACGCAACCTGCAGCACCCTGTATGAGTGATGGGTGTGTGTACGAGAGACGGAGTGGGGTGATTTTTCTTGTCAATCATCCCGTCGCGAGGGAGAGCCCTAAACACTCTCAGCGCCATTATCCACCCAGCTAAACTGCCCTCGCCACCAGACGAAATTGGACGACAGAGCGTGAATTAAGCCCGTGGAGAGCTCCGCTGGCGGTTCTCGACGATACGCCCATACCTGCCGAGATATTTCCTCCGCAAAACGGCGCCGCCCTTGGGAGGACTATTGGTTTCGACCGGTTGTTCGTCGCCCGCTTGCGCCCAGAAACAGGATGGACAAAGGGGAACTTGAGAATCTGGTTGATGGGGTTTATGTATATTCATATCTATTATATGCATGTATGTATAAATGTATATATATACAGTATATATATATATAAACATATATACATACATATATTAGATATACATATACATAAACCCCATCAATCAGATTCTCAACTTCCGGCACAAGCGGGCGAAGAATTTATATAATTGGTTTTATGAATATATATACATACATACATATATATATATATATATATATATATATATATATATATATATATATATATATATATATATATATATAGAGAGAGAGAGAGAGAGAGAGAGAGAGAGAGAGAGAGAGAGGACAGTGCTCTGGGCTCGTATTTACAAAGTTCTTCCATTTCCGAAGGTGGCAAATGGTGGAAGAACTTTGTAAATACGGGCTCAGAGTACACACACACACACACACACTCTCTCTCTCTCTCTCTCTTTATATTGCATACATGTATATATTTATATTTTATATACATATATATATATATATATATATATATATATATATATATATATATATATATGTTTGTGTATTCATAAAAGAAATTATATAAATCATAAAAAGAACTGAAAGCTAATACAAGAAAAATACGGAGGACCCAGCTTAAGAATGATTAACATACGAAGTAGAATAACTGGTACCGAACTTAAGATCGAAAAGAAAATCTCACTGTCATAAGAAGTGGAAAATACATAGGAAAACGAAACGACAAACGGGAATATATTGTTAGGAGAGAGAGAGAGAGAGAGAGAGAGAGAGAGAGAGAGAGAGAGAGAGAGAGAGAGAGCCACACAGCTTTCATTCTACTTAATGAACAAAAATCCAGCTGAACACAAATCAGGCGGAAAAGAAATGGCTCAAAATTTACGCAGAAAACTTCAATAGCAAAATAAAGTAAAAAAAAAATAATAGTAATGGTAAAATACGAAATAAAAGAATGAAAGACAAATATCTCAACCAAAAGTGGGTTTGGGTAATAAACCCTCGCTATCATCACTCACAGAACAATTAACACGCTAAACATCACCGACAAAAGATCCTGATAGTAATCATTTAACGCTAAGGCCATTCCCAGCCTAAACCAGCAATCATCCATCTTAGACGTCAAAATAACTCGTACTGAAAACATTAAACGCCCTCTCTCTCTCTCTCTCTCTCTCTCTCTCACTACAGATATTAACCTTACCTGTCTTTTAACCTTTAAGGTTAAAACTGTCGAAATGAACACGCCCAAACACAACACGAAAAGCGAACGAGAAATGTGCCAGTTATTAGCGCTCATATCTCCGTCTGCCGGCTTCGTTTTCGTATTCTTAAATAATCTGGTTATTGCTGTCCTGAAAGTCTATCATGAGTTTTTAGAATAAATATGATATTCTCCTATTCTCCATAAGACACATTAGAGGCGAGTGCGCGGAGGATAATTACTTAATTCATGTATCTAATGTGCCAGTTTGGGACAATCATTACTGTATTATAATTTATTAATACAGTGAATTAAAGAATGTTCATATTCCTTCGATTTCTATATCCATTAAAGCAGTGTAAGGACGAAAACGTTACAGATAAACAATTATCGAAAACTGAAAATCTAAAACAAATTTATACGAAATAGTTGAAATGGTATTCAGTTTGTCAAATGTAAGAGGCAAGTGTTACAGTTTGAAGTATAAATATCACAGTGTTAAAAAACTGCATTGCATAAAATTGATTATAGTAAGGTTGATAAAATTTTGATGACAATTCGATATGAGTTTTCTGAACTCTTTCGGCTATATCACTGCATGGCGCCATAAAGGCGTTCACAGGTAAGCAATTAACACATCTAAATTAGCATATGTGGCGGGAAAGAACTTAAATCTTTCGTATATTCAGATAAGAAACAAATATCTACCCTAAACGTCCAAAATCACAGCCTTTCTCTGTCTCTCTCTCTCTCTCTTCTAATATCTCTTTCTTCCCAACGTTCTCTCTCTCTTTCTCTCTCTCCCCTTCCTCCGCCACCCCTCCTTTTCCCCAAAGAGGCATTAAACCCCGATCCGGCCGGTGTTATTATTGTTCCCCCGGAGGACGGCCGCCCTTGTTGTCTGAGAACACAGGACGTGTTTAGCCCGCGTTGTCAGAAATGTGAATGATGGCTGTTAGGTGATATTTGCCCAGTTACTCTGCAGTTCTCATCGCCAGCCCAAGTGACAAAAGTCGCCCCTTTTTCATCATACGTGTGTGTTTTCGGTGTTTGTCCATCCGCCGAAGCCGTTTGTTTATTTGCTTGTCTCCTCCTGTTTGCCCGAGTCGCGCGTCTCGTTTAGACAGGTGCGCAGATGTCCTTGTAGGTGCGTAAGGAAGTTGCACCTGGGTTTTTGGGGTAATAGGATGAGAGAAGAAAGAGAGAGCGAGAGAGAGACAGAGAAGAGAGAGTATGATGAAAAGGGGCGACTTTGAGAGCGATGAGAGAGAGAGAAGAGAGATCACTAACAGCCAGAGATTTCTGACAAGAGGGCTGGGGAGAGAGAGAGAGAGAGGGTTTAGAGAGAGGAGAGGAGAGGGAGAGAGAGAGAGAGAGAGAGAGGAGGGTTTGAGAGAGAGAGAGAGAGAGAGAGAGAGAGAGGTTGGAGATTGCCCCCTCAAAAAATAGACAGAAGGGGTTGGAGAAAGAGAGAGAGAGAGAGAGACTCAGAGAGAGAGAGAGAGAGAGAGAGAGAGAGAGAGAGAGAGAGAGAGAGAGAGAGAGAGAGAAAATTACCCCTCACAAAAATATAACAGGTTAGAGAGAGAGAGAGAGAGAGAGAGAGAGAGAGAGAGAGAGAGAGAGAGAGAGAGAGAGAGAGAGAGAGAGAGAGATTACCAAAAAAATATAGCTCACAGAACCCATATAACTCATAGCAACCAAACGAAACTAAAGCAATCCATCAGTTCAGAAGAAATATCAGAAAATGATATAATTATCGTAAGAATCACCAACAGGTTGAACATACAAACTAGAAGCTAAAGTCACAAATATAAACGCATGGAATTAAAAAAAAAAACCAACGGCTCAAAATGAAGTGAACCAAAGCCTAAACTCAGAAGGAAAACCTGATATCAAATAACAAGTTCAACCAAGGTAAAATTAAGAAAGAATATGGCACTTCGAAACACCTACTTGCGTGGGTCGACTAAAAAGCAACAGCACTGCAAATGTGACAAGTCCTACACGAGTGTGAGTCACTGATTTCAAGAAATGCCAACAAATTGTTCAGCTTTTATTTATCAACAAACACTGGACCTCCCTCCTCCCCAACCCACCCTCTCACCCACCTCTCCACTCTCTCCCTCACCACTTAACACTTAACGAAGGATGCTAGAGCACTTGAAGAGGAAGGACAAACACTGGAAAATATCCTCGGGAAAATATTACCTGGAAAATATTTATTGGGAATTAATCCAGAACACTTGCTGAGCAGTGCACAATGGGACGGAAAAGTCGTAGGAGATTTTTAATCTTTCCGGGGACAAAGGATATCACAAGTACTGGAGGTTATTTTTCAGAGTATAAAATGCTTTGATATTTACTCTTTTTCTGAAGGTGTTGGTTTTCAAACTTGCAGGTGTCAGCATCTATTGCTGACTGGGAATTCAGATATGAATTAGATATTAACGTCTGTGGCTGACTGAGAATATTTGTGCCTTAACTGACGGGAACTGACATACGCTGGTGACTGACGCTACAGAATTCTAGCTCACTAGTATCAGTATCTGTTGCTCACTGAGATTACAGTTATTTCAACTGAATGATATAAAAGTTGTTCATAATTCACTACTAGGTCAATAGATGGGGAAATTCCGTACACTCCGTGTGTTGATTCTCATCATATTCACCTAGATGGGTAATTCAAATCGGGAGCTATCACTTAGGTCACTGGTTGGTTGGAAAGTTGGGTAAAATTCGCTGGTATGCAAATTGTTCAGCCTGGCCAGGTAACTTATCAAGTACCTCTGAAGGACTAAGGTCTCTCTCTCTCTCTCTCTCTCTCTCTCTCTTTTGTTGAATGGTTGGCAGCACTCTCGTCTCTTAGGGAAGTACACTCCTGTATTTAAAATGAAGAAAAGCACTAGGGGGTCCTATTTCCCCTAAGGAACAACATGAACGAAATTTAAAAGAATCTATTCTAACAAATAATCAGAAATAAAACCAATTCGTTTTTGTTAAAAGAACTAAACCCTCTGGACTGGTTGACGGACAAGCAGTGGGAGTGAGGGAAGGAGAGACAAAAAACCCCAGAGAGAGAGAGAGAGAGAGAGAGAGAGAGAGAGAGAGAGAGAGAGAGAGAGAGAGAGAGGGGAGAGAAAAAAACGCGAGGAAGGAAAAATCTCAAGGAAAAGAGAGAGAGAGAGAGAGAGAGAGAGAGAGAGAGAGAGAGGACACTCTACTAAGGAAAAGAGGGAGAGAAATAACGAGAGGAAGGAAAAATATCTATGAAAAGAGAGAGAGAGAGAGAGAGAGAGAGAGAGAGAGAGAGAGAG
>NC_089764.1:26033735-26066235 GCF_040412425.1 Macrobrachium rosenbergii | reverse complement strand
GCCTCTATCGCGGGCAGGAGGACACGACCCTCGAGTCGCTTTTTTTTCTTCTTTTCTTTTTTTCATCCCGTCTCATTTTTTCTTCCATTATACGCTCGGATCACTTCCTCTTCCTCGTGGCGTGCTCAGACGTATATATAAATTAAGAGAATTGATTCTTTTTCTCCTTGGGAGAGAATCCACCGAGTCGACAGCCAATAATGCCAGTGTGCACACTGACGCTCATATTTCACAATCACTGGGCCTCCACCTTCTTGATTTCTGGGCGTCCCGGAGTCTTCCTTCGCACCCTCAGCCCAATAAGAACGTTTGCGTATTGCCGTGTCTGTTCTTCTTCTTCTTCTTCTTCTTCTTAGTTTTAAACTGCTTTTATTAATAGCAACTTTTGGTCACTGAATAAGGTCGTAAAAATATTCCTTATTTAATCAACAGTTTTGAAGGTGCATCGACATAAAATATCGTATGTGCTTTTATATATTAGAAACATAATGTATCGGTATCAGATTTACACTCCCGTTCCCCCCTCCCTCCTCTCTCTCTCTCTCTCTCTCTCTCTCTCTCTCTCTCTCTCTTATTTAATCAAAAGTTTTGAAATTTTTATAAATCTTAATATGGAAAATATAAAGCGTTTGAATCATATTTTCCCGGATCTCTCTCTCTCTCTCTCTCTCTCTCTCTCTCTCTCTCTCTCTCTCTCTCTCTCTCTCTTCTTTCTTATTAAATGAAAAGTTAGAAAGTTGTAAAAATTTTAATATGGAAAGTATAAAGCTTCTGTACTATATTTCCCACCCCACCCCAATCTCTCTCTCTCTCTCTCTCTCTCTCTCTCTCTCTCTCTCTCTCTCTCTCTCTCTCTCTCTCTCTCTCTCCCTTCACCAGCATCCGCTTAAACAGAAATGAATCGAGAATTCTAATCAGCTCATAACCAATCTGACGAGACGAATAAAAAGGAATCGAATCCCTCCAGCAACGCATCATTAGTTAGCCATGATTGAGTTCCAGCCTTTACAGCTGATCCCTGTTGTTGTCTTCGGGCGCCCCTGACTGGGCAACTCGTCTCGTATATAAGCTTTAAATCATTTACCTTTTTTTTTTTTATTCTCTCTGAGCGTTGATAGTACATTTGGCTACTGAATTCTATCACCCCATCGGCTTTTGTGCCCCATGACTGAGCATCGGCTACTGGATTCGAGAAAACGCATCGTTTTCCAGGACCGCGTGAGTGTCGATCAAGACTCCTGGAAAGAGAAAATGCGTCTTTTAAAGTAGCTGGAACTGGTTATGAGACACCGGACGGAAGGGATGAGACACTTGCTAGCTCTTAAATGATTATGAGCTGCTGGATTGCTGGAATGTGTCGCCTTCTGGAACCTTGACAGGTTATGGGCTACTGGGCTGTTCAGAATTAGTAATTTTTCTGGAACTCTGGCCTGGTGAGGTCCTTTATAGTGAGAATGCTACACTATCTTTGATTCGGGCTGGTTATGAGCTACTGGTTTCAGGAAGCACGCCGTCTGCTTGCCAATGGCTGGTTGGGAGCCACCGAAATGGCACGGAAATGTAATTTTCTGACCAATTCTTGCTGCGAGATGGCGGAATCAAAGCCCGCGTCATTTTCTGCAACTGGCGAGCGACTGACGAATCGAGGAAATGTCTCGTTTTCTGTGTACCTGACCAGGCAGTTTTACAAAATCCACAGCCGCTGAGGGTACGCATTCCTCCTTTGACCCTTTGCCGGGGCGTTTGTTCAGATAACAAACGGAGGGGGCAATTAAGGGCACCTCCCAGTGGCTGCGAATAACGACTGCTTGCCTCCAAACGGCGTCCCTGATTGCACACTTAGACGTGACCCCGTCCCATCATCATGTCTCCTTAACTGGGCATTAACTACCGACCCGATTCATAAATTAGCTCTTTACGGCCCTGATTTCGCCATGCCAATTCAATTCTGCCCACCGGGTCATCATTTCGTGCCCTTGATTTAGAGCTGGGCGATGATTTGTATCGCCCAGTCCATCGCTGCTGCGGCGGCCCTCCGAGCGCAGTCACTGGACCGTGTAACCGACTAACCGCTGGCGAGATTCATCTGAGGCTTTTAAGATCGTTCCCTATTACGAATCGGATTCGGTTTGCTGCGATTCATTTTAATATCCTTTTTGGAAATAACCAGCATGCTAACGGGAGAGGGAGATTAATTAAATTTTTTTTTTTTTGGCAATTTTCGGTTGGATGAAATTCTTATAGTTAGAGTCTTCTTTCATTTTAGGACAATAACGAAGAAATAGTCATTCATAATTATGCATTTCTGGAAAGAAGATATTTGGATAGTAATTCCTTTGGGTGTAATTTATTCTTAAGGTATAAGGAATCGATATATATATATATATATATATATATATATATATATATATATATATATATATATATATATATATATATCAAATTCATTAGACATTAAGAATATGTATATATATATACATATATATAATATACACATGTATATATACATATTGATTATTTGTATATATACACATATATATATATACATACACACATGTATATATATATACATATATATACATATACCTTAATTCACTAACAAGTTAAATCATAGTCCTCCCCGCTACAAAAAAGAAAAATCTTTTGCGCCTAAGAAATTCCAGAACACTTCGACGATTCCCACGATCCAAAAATTCCTTCCACTGACGAGTCCCACTTGAAACCCCTTCAGTTTTCCACCACCCCTGTCAGCAAATTTTCCCCCCCCCTCTTCCTCTGTTTGCGAAGTTGTTGCAATATCAGTGACATTGTGTTGCGTTTTGATCAACTGCAAGGAATGTGACGCACGTCACACACTTACACCCCATTTTTTTTTCACTTTTTATTCAGTCTTTTCAAGCGGAGAGTAACGTCTCAATTCTTATGACTGACGAGAGGTCCCTTAAGGAGACGAGTCAATAATATGGCTTTGAGATAACGAGTGGATATTTATGACTGGGGCCTCGAGTACTTCTGTTGCTCTTTGGGTCTCGAAAAGGTTGTTTCGTCTTTCGCACTGGAGAGATTGAGTGATCGCCTTGCCGTAGAGAGCAGTATAGAGAAGCCATGATGACTGAAGTTTTACGGTGAGTTTCTCTTTAAACAAATGATTGATTTCAATGTCTTTATGATTTCCTCTTGAGAGAGAGAGAGAGAGAGAGAGAGAGAGAGAGAGAGAGAGAGAGAGAGAGAGAGAGAGAGAGAGAGATTTTTTATTTTTCAGTAGTTACGAAGTAACAGATGGGTTGAAAGACAGACGTTATAACTTATGAATAAAAAAGAGAATTTACTGAGAGAGAGAGAGAGAGAGAGAGAGAGAGAGAGAGAGAGAGAGAGAGAGAGAGAGAGAGAGATTTTTATTTCTCGATAGTCTCGATAGTTACGAAGTAACAGATGGGATGAAAGACGGACGTTTTAACTTATGAATAAAAAAGAGAATTTACTGAGAGAGAGAGAGAGAGAGAGAGAGAGAGAGAGAGAGAGAGAGAGAGAGAGAGAGAGAGAGAGAGAGAGAGTTGCCCATTTCAATGTTACTAAATTTTTATTTCTCGAGAGTTACGAAGTAACATGTGGGCACAAAT
Source organism: Macrobrachium rosenbergii (assembly GCF_040412425.1). Classification (NCBI taxonomy): domain Eukaryota; kingdom Metazoa; phylum Arthropoda; class Malacostraca; order Decapoda; family Palaemonidae; genus Macrobrachium; species Macrobrachium rosenbergii. The sequence continues at coordinate 26,062,615 of NC_089764.1, read as the reverse complement.
ACAGACGTTTTAACTTATGAATAAACAAATTTAGAGAGAGAGAGAGAGAGAGAGAGAGAGAGAGAGAGAGAGAGAGAATGTCCATTTCAGTGAAACAAATTTTTATTCTCGAAGAGATACAGAGTGACATATGGACAGAGAGAGAGAGAGAGAGAGAGAGAGAGAGAGAGGTGTCCATTTCAATGTTACTGAATTTGTATTTCTAAGAAGCACAGAGTGACAGGCGGACAGAAAGACAGGAGTAATTACGAATTAGGAATAATAAAGAATTTACTGATAAGAGAGAGAGAGAGAGAGAGAGAGAGAGAGAGAGAGAGAGAGAGAGAGAGAGAGAGACACCGTCGGACAAGAGACCTGGTAACTGGCATACTTAATGGTTCAGACAAGGATTTAGCGTCTCTATTTCAGCAAACACACACACACACACACACACACACACACAAACTAGCACACACACAAACAAACAAACAAACAAAAAGGATATTCCTAGGATAACACATGTTCAGGGCAGCCAAAGGTTACTCCAGGACACGAAGCAAAGTCCGCAAAAGCGACAGTAATTGTTACCCTGCAAAATGTAAAAGGGAGGCTTTGAGCGCAGGCCTTCCACCGAACCTGAGAGCTTTTATGTGATAATCAGAGAGAACAGGACATAGAATACGTCCTCGAATTGGGTGGAGGACGATTTTCAAGGCCCTGGGTGGAGTGGGCAGGGCCAGGGGCAGGGGTAGCTGAAGGCGGGTCAGGTGGGTATAGGGAAGTTCGGAAAAAGAATGGAAGATTGTTTAGAAGACCCTCAGGATGACTGACTGATCGTTTGATATCTTCGTGGCGTTGTAGTGAAATGCGATCACTGGATAATGATTAAAATTTTCGTTAAAAATTGTTTTAAAAATATCAAGTACAACAAGAATTGAAGATGAAGTGGATAACAGAGCGAGGTTAATCTTGAACAATGAAACAATAATCCTCAGAATTATAGGGAATGAAAATTTTGTTCCACAGAAACAGATCCTCGGTTTTTTCCTTCAACTTCAACAAATGAGAAGAAAAGTACTTCTGGGGAGTCATCGATAGAATAAAAATATCTTGCTATCATCATTAGGCCATTAAAAATAGACTAATATTAATGATCATTACAGTTACAACGTTAGACAAGAGGATGCATCATGTTTTATCTGAGAAACGTGTATATCAAATTATATACCTATAAGAAAAAAGAATACAAAAAGCACTTCATCGCTAATTGATTAGTAACGGTTGCAAAGAAACCATGCAAAAGATATACAGTTTTTCCTGGCTTATAACTTAATTAGGAATGAATATATTTCTTTTCTTTCTGGATGTAAAGGCTATTTTTTTTTTACCTTCTCTTACTTCCTAATGAGTACCATATTCTTTGGAAGCTTTAATTTCAAGTCAATGGCCCCTGTGGGCTTGTTCCATATGAGGAGGGTTTATCTTCTGAATAATAATAATAATAATAATAATAATAATAATAATAATAATAATAATAATAATAATAATATTTTATTTTACTTATTTTTTGATGCAGGATTTAAAGGGTACATTTTATTTATTTATGTATGTATTTATTTACTTATTCATTTATGTTCTATGATCAGGTACACACTCTCTCTCTCTCTCTCTCTGTACGTCCCGGCCAAGCCATCGTCAATATCCGCTATCGGGAGGGGCAGCTCAGCTGCTCTAAATAGTGTTGAACATGCTCTGAGAGGCGATTAGCTATTCAGAAAAGATGCTCCCACTCGCGCTAAAAGTATTCATCAAAAGCAGGGATCTTCCTCCAGGACGAAGAGTACATTACGGGGAATAAATCTCCTCCCTTGCGTTTATCAGATGGACCACGGACGCTGCTGTAACCTGCCTGAGAAGAAGCATCTCTCAGCGAGGAACGCACCGCTGATTCCACTCGACTCTCGAGTCCCCGCGCTTGATATGCGGCGTCAGGTGATATACACGCCGAACGCCCGCGACTTCAGCCTCTTCTCGTGATACCCGGGCGTTCTTCAGGTTCACGTATTGTTCGGGAGCGCTCAGGAGCGAATTCCGATGTAAATTCACTGACAGCCGGATATCAGATAAAAGAGAGGGAGAAAATGCGTTAGACTGTATTATATTTTCGAGAAATTTCTACCTTAAGCGAGGTTGAAAGCATTTTTCCACCCACTGAGATTTGCCTGGGAAGACGTTTGACTACGAAAATATTCCATTGGCTAAATAGCTTTAAATGGATTATTCAGAGATCTGTCAACTTCCTTTATATTAAATGAATTAAAACAAGTTGAGTTACACGATAAAAGTTAAGAGAAATGAAAGAATTAATGAACTCCACATATATATTCCATTCATTCTTTGCTTCTGCGGGGAAACTATAAAACCAAATTTCATAGTAAAGCTAAGTTATCTCACACAGCATTTGAATCTAAATGGAATCTGACTGACATTCCTCTTTCTAATTCCTGTCGCCCTGAGCCGCTCTTCACCAAATTTGCTTTTCGGTAAAGCCATTCAGAAACCGTCGGGAAAATGAACTATTCTATTTTTATTTAAATGGTCCCCATGATCCGTTCTCTCACGTTTTAGCATTCTCTGCCATCCAAGTGGTATTTATCCAGATGAAGTTTCTGTATGGAAAACGTTTAAGGAAGTAACAGCATACGAGCATTCCATTCCAACTCAGGTTGTATCCTCCGTATGCTCCAAATGACTGTATAAAATAATAATAATAATAAAATAATAATAATAATAATAATAATAATAATAATAATAATAATAATAATAATAATTCTCTCATAGATGCTACGTGGAGATGCAAATCCCAGTTAGTGGATTTGTATTCAACTTATTACCACCTCAACTGGGATTCCAGAACTCCTTTTAGCTCCTTCGCATTTGGAAGGGCCTGTGGTTTTCAACAGAAAAAGGATACTCTCTCACCTTAAAAAAAATAAAGATAAATAAATAAAAAAGGAAAGACGAGTCCGCATACAATTTGCGCTCTGCCGTACAGGGGAGGTTTGCTATAGGCCTGAGCGTAATTGGAACAGTTTCTGGTCCTAGAAATGGTGGACAGAATTTAGGCCACAGGCCAAGGGCTGGGACCTATGAGGTCATTCAATGCTGAAAGGGAAATTGAGAGTAGAAAAGTTTGAAGGGTTTGAAAAATGTAACTGAGGGTAAAACTTCGTAGTTGCACTATTGAACAATTGCTAGGAGAGGGTGGAAAGAAAGTTATAAGAAATTGAATATGAATGGAGGTGCAGTAAAACGAATGAAAATGGTTGCAACTAGGGACCGAAGGGAAGCAGCAAAGAACCTTAAGTAACGCCTACAGTGCACCCCCTACGGAGGGTTTCTGGTCCCGATTCTTTCGAGTGTGCGTTTGAGTGCTTCTGAACCGTCCAAAATGGCACAGACTATCTTGAGAGCTATTTCACTTGTTCAGTATTTTTAAAGCAGTTTTTAACAGACGGCGCTTAATAGATAACTTGACAGATAACTTCGGTTTTCAACTTCTTATGTTGTCTTCATTCTTTCCAATTCATCGATAGCCAAATCTAGTTCTTTCGGAACTTACAATGACTCCCGTCTCCCACACGCGCTTTCTACTGAGTGCTTTCTCTTCCGCAGCTTTCACTGATTGTTTTCACCGTTACTATTTTAGTCTACCTCGTTTTCTTTCCCTTTTTCATTTCTCTTGCAATTCTGGCTCGCTAGAACATGCCTCGTCCCGGATTAAGCAGATTACGGCGTAAAAATAATCTTATATTCCTTATTATTAAATTTATTTATATTTATTTTCTTAGTACTTTCCACTACGTCACATTTCGGCGCTTATATAAAACTCCTTAGTCCTGCTAATACTAATAATATTACTACTATTACTGGTGCATATAATAATAATAATAATAATAATAATAATAATAATAATAATAATAATAAACATCAGCAGTAGTCCTACTAATACTATTACTATTACTCTTTTACTGGTGCATATAATAATAATAATAATAATAATAATAATAATAATAATAATAATAATAATAAACATCAGCAGTAATGATTACGATGGGAATGGAAAGAGAACTAATAAAAAATTCCAGAAAAGAGAAATAAGCAAATGAACTGAAGAGAAACTAAATCATGCCCAGGACAGCAAAATATTCTCCCAGAACACCCCAGCAAGTTTAAGCGCCCAAACAAGTGACAATCGGAATGCCAGCTTAGGAGGACTTAGCGCCATTCTAAGCTGCTTGAGTGCTTAGGCAGCGCCTCCTAAGCGCATGCGTGGCTTTGGTTCAGAATGAAGACTCAGTTACTTAAAGGACTTTATATTCCACAAGCTGCGAGAGATTACCAGTTGCTTCTCGGAGGGAATTTGGGGGTCCATAATTCTCGGACGGGAATTTGGGGGTCCATAATCATACAAAAGGTCCCGAGGGATTGTGGGCAAGGCAATGAGAGATCATTTTTGCAATGCTGTTGGGGTCAGTGTTAAATGGGACGTTGTTAGAACGACTTCATTAGAATCAACATCACAGCAAATTTGGATTACTGAGCAGGGCTTGACGAGAGCACGCCTTCCCTCTCTCTCTCTCTCTCTCTTTCTCTCTCTCTCTCTCTCTCTCTCTCTCTCTCTCTCTCTCTCTCTCTCTCTCTCTCTCTCTCTATATATATATATATATATATATATATATATATATATATATATATGTATATATATATATATATATATATATATATATATATATATATATATGTATATATATATAGACATATATATACTGTACATATATAAATGTAAATATGTATATATATATATATATATATATTATATATATATATATATATATATGTATATATATGTATATATGCATAATATATATATATATATATATATTATCTTTACCATACTCAAGTTTCCTCCCTTGCAGTAAGTAGGTGACACAGAGAAGTACAGCCTTCCGGTTTCTTGGCAAGTCTTTTGGGGTGAGGTTGCTAATCCCATGCCCTTCTCCTTAGTCCAAGCTGGTAATCAATTTCTGCCGAGTGGACTGGTAGGTAGTAGCATGAGAGTGATCCACAGACCTAGCAAACACGGTCTGACCGCTGCACCACTCGTCTAAAGACTCTGCTTAATTTCATGCTTTCTAGAGAGGCTAACTGTTGTATTCACCTAAACAGAAGATTTTGTGTTCAAAACAGGGAGTAAGAAAATGAGTGTTAATTTAGGCAAAGGCTTGAAGGGGTGCTTGCAGTTACGCATACATTTGCATGCATAATAGGCAAAATTATCATCTGTCTACTTATACACAAACATGCACACACACACATACAAACACAGAATATATATATATATATATATATATATATATATATATATATATATATATATATATATATGAAATTTTTATAACACCGTGATTTATAAACAATCATTAATACAAATGTTTAATATCCCATTCACGCTATCAGGAGCATGATTTATATTTTTAGTGATATATTGTACTGAAGTATCTCGGCCACTCGACTCGACTCCAGTCGACGGCAACCACTGAGCCATCGGTGATAATTCCCTTCGGGGATTTATGGATACTAAACGCCATTTGTGCTTAATGATATATATATATATATATATATATATATATATATATATATATATATATATATACATATATAAATATGTATATACACACACACACTCACATATATATATATATGTATACACAAAGATTTTTAGTATATGACAGAGAGAGAGAGAGAGAGAGAGAGAGAAGAGAGAGAGAGAGAGAGAGAGAGATAACACACACAAACACACCCAAGCAGTCATTTAACTAAACCCACCAGTTTAAAGTTCCACTCACCTAATGAAGAGGGGGGCATAATTACATCAGCTGAAGACACAAGCACAACCATCCTCTGGAGGAGCGAAGACAAGAGATGTAGAGAACAGAAGTATAATAAAAGGCAGTTCATAAACTAATCCAGATAATCACCTCAGACTTGTTCGATTACTTGGCTGTCTTCTTCGTCCGATGCATTTATACATGAGCAGTGTTCGGGTTCAACGCAAAACACGCCACCAGTTGCAACACGTCACAAACACATGTCGGGAACTCATTGCAAACATGTCACAAACATGTCGGGAACTTATTGCATACATGTCACAAACATGTCGGGAACTTATTGCACACGTCACAAACACATGTCAGGAACTTATTGCACACATGTCACAAACATGTCGGGAACTTATTGGACACATGTCACAAACATGTCGGGAACTTATTGCACACATGTCACAAACGTGTCGGGAACTTATTGGACATGTCACAAACACACGTCGGGAACTTGTCGGGAACTTATGCACACAACAAACATGTCGGGAACTTATTGGACACATGTCACAAACACATGTGGACACACGTCACAAACACATGCCTGGAACTTATTGCACACGTCACAAACACATGTTGGGAACTCACTGCACACATGTCACAAACACATGTCGGGAACTCATTGCACACATGACACAAACATGTCGGGAAGTCACTGCACACATGTCACAAACACATTTCAGAAACTCATTGCACACATGTCACAACACATCAGGAACTCATTGCACACGTCACAAACACGTGTCGGGAACTAACTGCACACGTCAGCATCACATGTCGAGAACTCATTGCACACATGTCACAAACAGGCTGAATACAAGTCGACGACTTCTTAGTGACATGTATGCAACACGCTGCCAACATTTGTTTATGGCATATTTTACTGTAGCGTGGACGCACCCTAAGTTATAAAGTAGGACAATACCCCGGCTAGACCCGACGACTTCAGATATTACCAGGCCTAGCCAAGGAAGATTTATGAGAATGCGTAGATTTAACACAGATTATGGTTATTTTTTCAATTTTTTTCAGTTAACACTTGTGCTTTCATTTTTTTTCTTTTTTACTTAACCTTCTCCTCCTCCTTCAAGTACCTATTTCCTCTTCTTCGAACCTTTTGACCCTTCTTAACTTCTTACCACCTGAGAGAGTCCCTCACTCCTCCATTTCCTTCTTGCTTCAGTGTCCTGTAAGAAGGAGAGGGAGTGAGGGACTCCTCAAAGGACTCCTCCCCGGTTGCTCCCTCCAAGGACATTTCTAGACCGAGTCCCGGACCGCAGGAATATCAATTAGGGCCGATAGCATCGGCAGGACAACTCGATCTGTTCACCTCTGTTTATTTACCTCGGTCACAAGGGGGGCGGGGCTACCTAAGGACTCTTTGAGACTTACCCGCGGTTAGACAGATATTACAGTACCGCTCGTATGGTAGCCAAAGTAAGTACCTGAGGTCTCCTTCGCCTTGGGGGCGTTGGAGAGAGAGAGAGAGAGAGAGAGAGAGAGAGAGAGAGAGAGAGAGAGAGAGAGAGAGAGAGAGTGTGTGATCGAAGGAGGGGACTATCATGAGGCAATGATTGATATATTGATTTACAACACAAGATTATTGCCGGAGATCAAATACAGGTTTGGAGATAAGGAAGTCAAGTTATGAATAATGTATGGCTTAAAAAACTGGTCCAAGAATAGCACTGGGAATTTAATACACTGTGGAGCAGTTGATGAATATGGAGACAGACATATCGGCAAAAAAAAAAAAAACTAAAACATCAAACAAAATAAATAAAAATTCTATTTATAAACTGTGGCATTTGATATCTTCGCCAAATTCCGCAAGGGTCTGTATTCAACTGAATGCAAAACAGAGTTGAAAATTCAAACACTTTGCAGATTTAGCTGATAAAGACCACATTCGGCCAACAGGGGAAAAAGATATAATTTCAAACAATTCTACTCAAAGGTGGCTCTCTTTAAATACGTAGAAATAATAAGAATAAATCTCGAGTCCAGACAGTCAGCGGGGGTGTAACCATGAAGAAACTGTACCGACATTAGACGAGATGGTCTGCAGTCTCTCTCTCTCTCTCTCTCTCTCTCTCTCTCTCTCTCTCTCTCTCTCTCTCTCTCTCTCTCTCTCTGATACGATTTACCTATTCTTTTACAGTGTTTTAGTACCACTTTTACTCTCCACTCATATCCGTTAGATTTTCTCCTTAGAAAATATTTTGGACTCCTTTCTCTCTTTTTCCCAACTTGCCATCTCTCTCTCTCTCTCTCTCTCTCTCTCTCTCTCTCTCTCTCTCTCTCTCTCTCTCTCTCATGTCACAGAATAACTGATCTATACATCTTTAGAATGTATATTAGAACATCTCTTCTGAACTTAGTCCCACCGGATAAATCTAACTTTATTTAAAAGTACAAAGTATTACAATCATTGAAAAACTTCATACCACTCACCTCCCAGGTAATACGTCTATGCTTATCATAGTACCAATGTTGATAATGCAGGAATCGAGCCATACTGGCAATCACAATCATAAGCAACAATACCAGTGCTGATACCTATGGGAAAATAGCTTTATGAGCTGACACATCCTGCTGACATGTACCAAAGGATACCATACCGAAGACTGACAGCCACAGAAAAACATCGAAATATCTTCAGAATGACATCAAGTTTTTGCTGACACGAGGCAATTACAGTGTTGCCATTCGGCGAATTACGCTATACCGCCGTTGCAGCCATCCGCCCCAAGTGCAGAAGTGCAGATGCACCTTCGAAGAAGTGTTCAGTCGCCTAAATGCAAGTGCTAATAACCTTGTTGAATCACTTTAACACGGAGGTCTTTCTCTCTGCGCGTCCGATATTTTTTCTCGCTCCTCCATTACTCAACGGATTAGCTGTATTTAAACGCCCGTCTCTTTAGCGTCCTTGATCTTTATGGAAGCATAAAAGTCTCATTCCTTAATCCCTGTGTGCGGGATTAGTCTCATGAACAACTCGAGGTAAGCCGTGTAAATTCAGTCCTCAATCATCTACTTATTCTATTTTGGGGTCAGGTGCTCTTTCTATTTTCGGTCAAGAAAATCAGAAGTTGGGAGGAGGTACAGTTGTGGAGGTTGGGGGTTGGTTGGGGGAGGGCTGTTGCTTGTTGGGGATGGGGTGGAGGGGAGGAGATTTGGAGAGAAGAAAGATGGAGCACTCTGGTCGAGAACGAGTCAAAGAAGGCCAGACATTTTTCTTAATGTTTTTTTTTCCTTGTAATCATCAGGCTTCATAAACGACTCATGCATTTTCGTCAGATAATTCCGTCGTTATCTTGTGTCCTGGACAAAGCAGACATGTCGGGGTGGAATGAGATGAAAAATAATCTCGAGAAACCACACCAAAAATCATTTGTTTCCAAGCACAGAGTTCAACCCTTCGAGCTCTTCCCTCCCTGATGCCAGACACTTCATAATTCGATCGCAAGGACCTTGATTCGATTGGCTTATCCAACCTGTTAATTGCCACCTTTGTTTTTTTCCCTTCCCCGGCCGATAGTTCTATCTTAAAAGGAGAGAAGTCTGACCGATTTTATCGCCGCTCTTAATAAGCGGGATTGAATGATTTGCTCCGGGATTTAGCGCTTATGGTGCCTGCAGTACGATAACATCCATACCGCAAGGATAATTCTCGAGATTCGATTCTAAATGCCAAGGAGTTTTTGCTTCAGGAATGACTTCATTGCCACTGAAGTTCAGGCTCTAATTTTAGCAAGAGCTAAATATCTTTCAACGTTAGATATGAACTCGGATACGTATATTGTAACTGAATAAGGCTTGGAGTCCTGTAAACTCTATTCAAAACCGACCATTTCTAGAAAACTAAATGTATATATTTTGCACTTGGCCTGGTGAAGTGTGTGCCTCGTTTCGGTGTGTCATAAAGTGAGCAATTCAGAGAGTGCTAGAAACCCCTGCAAAAGGCTTATCAAAAACAGCAACCCCGACAAAGGATTAAACTGAGAAAAGAGGAAGACTGGTGGACGTTTCGTTATATTTCGGAACTCAGCACTAACTTATTGAAAAGAGGAATAAGGAAGACGGGAGAGAGAGAGAGAGAGAGAGAGAGAGAGAGAGAGAGAGAGAGAGAGAGAGAGAGAGAGGGGGAAGAACGCATTTTATTTTTCACATCTTCATATCATCAGCGGGAATTATTTAATCATATATTTCATTTTACGACGGGCGCTGCCGTACGAACTGCTAAACAATTCCTGGAAGTAACAATGATCTCAAGAAGTAATCACAGCTCTTGATATAGACGAGAACTCCGTGGTAATTTATGCCTCTTATTTTATTCTTGATAAGTTCCAATACCGCTTGTTTTAATTGAAGTTGTCGAGAAGAATTCACTCGTCTCGGTTTGATCTAGAAAGCTTCACTGATTTCGTAGGTGAATATTCTAAAAAATCATCACAGTCAACGTAAGAATCAGTACTGACACTGGGAGGGGAGTGTGTGTGTGTGTGTGTGTGTGTGTGTGTGTGTGTGTGTGTGTGTGTGAGGGGGTGTTAGGGTGTATTTGGAGGGGGTAGATGGAAGAGGAGGGTGGGTAGGGTGGAAACGATGGGCGTGTTATTAGCCGATGCGGCTGAGATTAATTTCCTCGGTCTGAATCAGCCCCGTCAAACTAAATCGACCTATAGAGAATATCTTTCAGCTATTGTTTTCACAGGTTTCATATCACTAATCGAATAACTTGAATCAATTCGACCAATCGTCTTTTGGACGTATCGCCCATTCGACCAACAGCCATTTTGGAAAAACTGGTGTTGGGCTAATTGCCGCTGGTCGTCATTGGGATAGTGGTCCTGAACCCTGAACAGGCAGGGCCGCCAAGATTAGTTTCGGTGGTCTCGAATCAGACCTCCCTCAAACTTAATCTCCCCAGTATGTCATTATTACAAGAAAATATTAGTCGACCATAGCTAGACTATTTTCACCGTAATGTCATCGCTAGAAAGTTCTACGTTCGTTGACCTAGGCCTAAGTTAAGAAAATAAAGGCTGGCAGGATTAAACAAATATAATTAATCGATTTTACTAAAGCTTTTTCGAAAGTTTTTTTACAGACTAAAGATCATCCCATCAGATTATCTCTACATTATAGTGACTTTTCCTTAAAGTTCAGGAATATCCAATCCAGAGGTGTTAGCTAGAACCTATTACCAATCGACTAGAAACAAAAATGTAGACTTGCTTCACATTATGATAATCTTAGCTAAAGAATATTTGATAAAAAATAATGACTAAAAGTAAAACGATGCACCGAAGTTTCTTCGGCGCAATCGAGTTTTCTGTACAGCCGCTACAGCATATAATCAAGGCCACCGAAAACAGATCTATCTTTCTGTGGTCTCGGTATAATGGGGTATGAACCGCGGCCCATGAAACTTTAACCACCGCCCGGTGGTGGCCTGTCCTATATCGTTGCCAGAAGCACGATTATGGCCAAATTTAACCTTAAATAAAATAAAAACTAATGAGGCTAGAGGGCTGCAATTTGGTATGTTTGATGATTGGAGGGTGGATGATTAACACACCGATTTGTAGTCCCCTAGCCTCAGAAGTTTTTAAGATGTGAGGGCGGACAGAAAAGTGCGGACAGAAAAAGTGAGGACGGACAGACAAAGCCAACATAATAGTTTTTTACAGAAAACTAAAAATGTAGACTCGCTATACATTATGGTAATCTTAGCTAAAGAATATTTGATAATAATTTTAAAAAATGATGATACTTAACGCTAATATCTTTTCATATCTTTTACGAGAACTTCCGCAAAGGGAAAATCAATTCAGCTTAGGTAAAAATGTTGAATTTTTAATAAAAAAAATATATATATAATTCAGCAGATGAAATCTCGTCTCTGGTGCAGTGACTCTCATCAGCCTCGAGGTATGCTGAACCGCAGTTTTTAAATATCCCTTTCCGCAGTTTTTGGTGTACAAGAACAGCGGGTCTTAACCAAAAAGAAAAAAAGTAAAAAATAAAATAAATTAATAATAATAATAAAATAATAATAATAATAATAATAATAATAATAATAATAATAATAATTATTATTATTATTATTATTATTATTATTATTATTATTATTATTATTATTAATTATTATTATCATATCAACGTTGTATTTTGTATTTTTTTATTTCAGCATCATATCAACGTTGTATTTTTTTTATTGAAATTTCATACACTGAAAAAGGTTATGAACCACTGTACTAAAGAGTTAATTTTTTTTTTCGGCGAAAAAGGAAATATTTAGGCGATTTGGAGCTTATTTCTCTTGAAAATATTATTTTTCGAATCCGCAATGGAAATTTCTTCAGTCTTTCAACAGAGTTTGTCTTTCGCTCTTTTATATAAGAACCCCTGACCCAAGGGCATTAGAACCTGAGGTACACTGAAACTGCAATAGTAACAATTAACTTGTTGTGCTTTGTTTCTTAAACCCCTGGTCATAGTTCTGCCCTAAAATGGAAAACTGTAGAATCTGAAAAATTTTCGAAATTGAGATATGCCACCTACTGGGCTCGTGAAACACTAATACACAAGTTACTGCGGTTTCAGAATGATTCTTCTATGCTTTCCACGAGTATTTAGGGGGTCCCATCTGCAGTGCCTGCAAAATCAGTAGTAAGGCAGGGGAGTATCTACCATTTTTCTCAGTTTTGTATTTTTGCAGATCCTGCAGTCTTCCATTTTAGGGCAGAGTTGTGTTTCAAATCTTCGCTACGACTCTAATTTGAATATTTTAATTTATAAAAAAATATCAGATTTCCAAGTTCTATCCTTGATATTGCGAAGAAATTCTAGATCAAAATCTGCGGATAAAATAAGCGATAAAATCAATGCTAAATTATAAAAAGAATAATCATATCATCACTACTTAAAGATATTAGAAGATATAAAAATCCTCTGTAATCTCTTCACTGAAAATCGTGTAAGATTCTGTTGTCTTTCAATAGTTATTGTTACAAACGATTTAATACAAGCAGCGCAATCGAGTTTTTTGTACAGCGAATAATCAAGGCCACCGAGAATAGCTCTATCTTTCGGTGGTCTCGGTATAATGCTGTATGAGCCGCGGCCCATTAATCTTTAACCACGGCCCGGTGGTGGCATGTCGTATATCGTTGCCATATGCACGATTATGGCTAACTTTAACCTTAAATAAAATAAAAGCTACTGAGGCTATAGGACTACGATTTGGTATGTTTGATGATTGGAGGGCGGGTGATCAACATACTAATTTGCAACCCTCTACACTCAGTAGTTTTTAAGATCTGAGGGCGGACAGAAAAAGTGCGGACGGACAAACAAAGCCAGCGCAATAGTTTTCTTTTCAGAAAACTAAAAAGCGCACCATATAGATAATATTACTTAGGAGATATTACACGACGATAAAAAAAAAAGCATGACCCCACTTATTAATATACACTGAAAATTTTTACAATCTCTCAAAAGTTTTAACTCCTAAAATTTCGAAAAGAACAGTGTCCAAATAACGTTACACTGAGATGCTGCATAGTAAAAAAAAAAAAAAAAAATAAACACGTTAAAATAACCCAGCAATAAAATAACCAAACTTGAATTTGCATACATAAATACTAAAATTCCCATTAAAGCTTTGCAATACAACGACAGATGATCCATTCAGTCATTCATCCTGCCTATCATTGGCCGTGGGAGGACCTACCCGGCCATTTGGCCCAGCCGGCTTTGATCAAACACTCAATTAAACCCTCTGACTTCTGCAAGTCACGCATGCGCGTCGCACACACTTGTTAAGTCGTAATTTACAGCGTCAGGGAAATTTCTTTTGCAGTTGAATTAGTTAATCAGGGGGAGGAGGAGTCTCGGTTTGCAGATTAAAATGAGGAGGAAATGAGGAACCGAATGGTTGGCTAAATGCCTATTTTTATTCGCGAGAAGAAGAAGAAGAAGAAGAAGAAGAAGAAGAAGAAGAAGAAGAAGAAGAAATGGCGGAGCAATTAGGGCCTAGAACATGCAATGCCGACGAAAGTAAGCAAGTCATTGAGGTGTCTGGTGGGGATAAACACAGCTGTGTTAAATGTAACAATTATACGATTGATATTTCGTGAATAATGCAATGGAAAATGTTGTTACATGTTTTTCTCTAAGAACTTATTGCAATGATACAAATTCAGTCCAAAACTGAAGCTGCTACTCATAGTGCCATTGCAAACAGGATGCAGAAATTATGAAAGAATTATAAAAATGACAGCAATGCTTTATACCGCTATACTTGTTTTGTGACGAATCTGTAAAGTAACATGATAATTATTGTGACCACCGACGATTTAGGGAAAGATAAATATGATTTTATATATTGCCAAAAAGCGAGAAAGACAAGATTTCTTGGAAAAGGCAAGAAAACTAAATAATTGCCAATGCTGTACAATCACAGTTAATTTGGTACGCTTCCAGACTGTAACAGTTACAATCTCACGACTAATTTAGATAAACGAGAGAGAGAGAGAGAGAGAGAGAGAGAGAGAGAGAGAGAGAGAGAGAGAGAGAGAGAGAGTACCGGCTAGTCTTACAAACACACGCAAGAATTCACTTTATTGTCAGTATCTCCGCAAATCCATAATTTTCACGTAGCTGTGGGTTACACGAAAGATTCTTCACGTGTGGATAAACAATTCACGTAGCCAGAAGTCTGCCTAGGAATCAACGCATTTAAAAATGCGTGTATTTCACGTTGTTTTCATCATAATAAATAATTCCTGTTGTTGTGAGTTCATCGAGCATTCACTGAATAAACAATTCACGTGACTGAAAAATTTCATGCTGTGTTTACTTGATAAATAACACCATTAGTCAAGTGTCTGAGTAGCATTAATTCTATAAACATTTCACAATATTACATTCATTACACAAGTAACTCACGTAGTCATGAATTCGCACTGTAATCAACATACATCACAGCCAATATTATTATCATTACTATTGTTATTCAGCAGCTGAACCCTATTCATATGGAACAAGCCCACAGGGACCAGGGACTTGAAATTCAAGCTTCCAAAGAATTTGGTGTTCATTAGAAAGTAACAGGGAGTAAAGATAAATACAGAAAGAAGAGATCACTTATTAAAAAACAAAAACAAAATATAAAAGTATTAAATAAATAAATAAAAATGCAAGTAAATGATTAAAATGCAAAGAGAACTGCGGTAGGGTAGCAACGCAGTGCAACAGAAATAATTCAGGCGGACACGAGTTCGTTGTATTATTCAACAAGCGCCTGATTAGCGTAATCAAGGCCTTCACCTTATACTTATCAGTGCAGGATGAATGTGATTATAGCACCTTCTCTCTTTATGCATTCAGAGTGTCTTGCGTAAGTGATTGGTTGAGCGAATTATAGGAGTGATTTGCTGTGCGGAGAAACTGGTGCGCGTTCTACATACGGTACATGTATATAACAATTATCACAAAACTAATTTTTTTCTTGACAAAAAATCACTGCATTTTTTAAAAGTTTTGATCTTGAAATTTCCATCTTTGGATGTTTTAACTGGTTGGTTTATACAATTTTAACGAGTGTCTTAAATGGCTGTATTCTATAATGTTCAGTATACAGAATTATGTAACATACAGAGTTACACACACATTTCTTTTGAATAGCTTTTGTGAACTATTTATCATTTGAGCCTTTCAGTGAACAAGAGTAATGTGTATATAAATGCGCATGCCCAGAATACTTTTGGATATTTAAATCTCGTCTGGTTTTATTTCATTTTTATATTATTAGTTTCAGCTACAGACAGACGGACCGAGAGACAGGTGAGGAGGAAGTTCGTCTTTCTCTCTTAACAAAAAAACATGACAGTCAGTTCAACAGTAAATTACATTTTAATATATTCATTATGTATTTAGTTCAGAGAGAGAGAGAGAGAGAGAGAGAGAGAGAGAGAGAGAGAGAGAGAGAGAGAGAGAGAGAGAGAGGAATAAATTCGACACCTCAGCACATAACGAGGGCAAGTTCACTCGTAAACAATCCACACAATCGCAACAGGCAAAACGAAGCCGAATTCGCACCTGTAATCAGCCCCCCTGGATCTGCAACACCAGGTAAGCCACGCTCCTGAGCATCTCAGGTGAGGAGCACCTTGGCCATGCATAACAGGAGGGCCCCCGGGGCACCATGAGGCCCCGGGCGAGGGCGAAGGCCTCCTCGAACTATATATTTACTTTAATGGAATACATATTTTATACCTGCGATGACCTCAGCCTCCGCCCGTGTTCAGGATTTCGGGCGCAACGCCCACCTGCCCGAGCCCACGTCCTCGGCTCTAACACCCACACCTAGGCCCCGCCCGTTCCCGCCCAGACACTCTTGTGCTCAAGACGGAGTCCCCGCCCGTTTCTCACACACGCCAATTGGATGGAGAGGTGGTTATGGCCTCACTTCATTGCCCGCTATGTCAGAGGAAGAGTCTCGGGAAGGGACTTTTGTCTGCGGAGGAATCTCTCTCTCTCTCTCTCTCTCTCTCTCTCTCTCTCTCTCTCTCTCTCTCTCTTCTCTTCTTCTTCTTCTTCTTCTTCTTCTTCTTCTTCTTTCGCATTTGAAAACTACATTGTGTCCGTGTGTTCTTTATGCTATTTGCGGCCGAATTCACACGTATATGCAAACTAATACGTTCTCATAAGTATGCAAATGTATGAAGTATGTATGTATGTGTTTAGTGTGCGTGTGCCTACGCTCGTGTGTCAGTGTGCGTGTTGGGAATACATGCTATTAAATCCAATGTCACATCACAGCGTTAAGCATTCTAGCCCGTTTACCTACAGTAACTCCCTTGAAAACGCCAAGTCATTCAGAAATCTTTAAACCTCTAAAATCATATATAAGGAAGATTCTCACCATTACTCCCCAGAACTGGAATCTTTGTAGCAATACCACTCTCATTCACGACCTCAAACCATATTGCCCAAAAATGGCAAAACTGCAGTATCTGCAAAATTTTCGAAATTAAGATATGCCACCTATTGGGCACGTGAATCACTAATACACAAGTTACTGCAGTTTCAGAATGATTCTTCAATGTTTTCCACTAGTATTTAGGGGGCCCCATCTGCAGCATCTTCAAAATCAGCAGTAAGGCAAGGAAGTATCTACCATTTTTCTCAGTTCTGTATTTTTGCAGATACTGCAATCTTCCAATTTAGGGCAGCATAAGCCTTAGGCCTGTGTTCAGCTTACTCGAGCTCTCCTCAAGTTGAAGTAAAACAATTACACAAAACACGACTGCCTGGTTTTCAGGGCGGCACCTTCTTAGTGGGGGTTACCGCTTACAGTGTGCCTTGAGTGGTGGACTGCAGAGAGTTTGATTTTGCCTTTGGTCCCTTTCCGCCTAGCTGTCTAACTTCTTTAACTTTATCTAGATCCGGTTTTCAGTTCTTTGGTAAGAGCAAATTCTTAGGAAGAGTCTCACAGTGACAGTGATGTAAAGCTGCTCTATAATACTTATACTGAGGTCTCTTGAATAATAATAATAATAATAAAAAATAATAATAATAATAATAATAATAATAATAATAATAATAATAATAATAATAATAATATTATTATTATTATTATTATTAATAATATTATTAATAAATAATAATAATAATAATAATAATAATAATAATAATAATAATAATAATAATAAATGTTATTATTATTATTATTATTATTATTATTATTATTATTTTATTATTATTCAAGAGACCTCAATGTAAGTACTATGGTAACGATAAAGATATAAGGTAAATAACATCAACAGATAATCGTGTAATTTTCAAAACAAATGTCATCACCACATTTATTTCTTACGACAAGCAATCCCACTGAAACCTCTCGATCGTGCGACTGATCCCTTCCCTGCACCTCATGGCTATGGTATCTTTTGTTACCGTCTGTTCTCTATGAATAATAATAATAATAATAATAATAATAATAATAATAATAATAATAATAATAATAATAATAATAATAATAGTATTGTTATTTTCATTTCGAAAGGTTGACCTCTCAACTCCCCTCAGGGTCCCGGCCATTATCTCTCTCTCTCTCTCTCTCTCTCTCTCTCTCTCTCTCTCTCTCTCTCTCTCTCTCTCTCTCTCTCTCTCATATCTCGTACGTCAATTCCCCAGTCTTCTCTAAGAAAAATGTTTCAGGAACCGTGTTAACATACAATGAGTGTGCCGTTGTAACACAGAACAGAGAGCTACCATCATCTATGAAGATGATACTAATTCATCGATAAAAAAAAAAAAAAAGATTCGGTGAGAAAAAATGGTTCTCTGTAACTGTACTACACTTTATACATTCACGTACGATTCTGCATTCTTTTGTATTACCCAGAACCCACTAGTGGGTCCTGGGATTACAATATTATGTTTAAGCAATTTAACATATAAACGCAAATGAATGCTTTTGCATTTGTGTATTATTGGAACCAAACTTTCTTTTATCCACGTATAAATCTGTTTGTTACATTCATACAGATATTTAAAAAATCATAATAAATAATATTTTGAATCATATGCTTAATACTACGTCGACCATTCGTAAAATTGAATATTAGCTCAACGTGCAAATAAAGAGACAAAAATTTATAAAGCTCAAACGGGATTTTGGCTTCCTCCCCCGAGCTTCCTAATTCTAGAAATTATCTTTGAAATTGCTATTTCTTTAACAACAAAAGTTAAAATGAAAGGGTTGCTTTAAAGAACTGGAAACTAGTCAAGAGACTTATCCCCTTTTTTTCTGCAGTTCTCTCAGCTATTACTATTCTGCTGTAACTTTTTGTAACGATGAATAGCAGTAGCAAGAAATTTGCTATAAAAATCATTGACTATGAATACTGTTCCTATCATTACTTCTTCTACCAATTACTACAATGGAAGCAGTAGACCAAAAGAAGTCTGTTATTACCCATAAGAAACTCTCTCTCTCTCTCTCTCTCTCTCTCTCTCTCTCTCTCTCTCTCTCTCTCTCTCTCTTATATGTATATATATGTATATATATATATATATATATATACTGTGATTATATTTATTATATTTACATATATAATTTCTTCCCTTTGGATCTATATAGTTACAATATATCCAAAATATATAGAATTACATTTAAGAGGGCATATATATAGAACACATATATATACATATATAAATATATATATATATATATATATATATATATATATATATATATATATATATATATATATATACTGAACAGCAAACACTATAGAGGAAAAACTAACCCCAACTACTAAAACCTATGACATCATCACTGTTGATGAGCCTTCTCATAATATCGCTGACTCATTTAAGTATATTTCCCGAAAAGTAATCTACTGAGAATAAAAATATTTTACCACATGTTTATCCTTTAGAAGCCCCCACCCAGTTTCATCCCATGATTATAAAAGGTCCATATTAAATAACATAGGTGTTACCCACTTGTGAGCAGGTGAAGAAAAATATTAGCAAAGAAAATGAGAACGGGCCATTTTCGCGGGGCCTTTGATGGGAATAAGAGTCAGTGCAGCAGAAAGATATTTCTCGTATTTTAGTCTTCTGCTCCGGATGGATACTATATATATATATATATATATATATATATATATATATATATATATATATATATACATATATATATATATATATATATATATATCTATTATTTGTATATATATATATATCTATTATTTGTATATTTATGTATATGGATATATATATATATATATATATATATATATATATATATATATATATATATATATACATACACACACACACACACACACACACATATATATATATATATATATATATATATATATATATATATATATATATATATATATATATACACACACACACACACACATATATATATATATATATATATATATATAGAGAGAGAGAGAGAGAGAGAGAGAGAGAGAGAGAGAGAGAGAGAGAGAGAGAGAGAGAGAGAAATACTTTTATATATAAATATATATCACGGGCGATATTGATGATAACAGGCAATAACTTAAAATCAAGGAAAACAAATATATATCATTCTCAAGAGGAGCTCCAATAATCAAGAACCGGTCGTGATATCCAAGCAATCTTTAATTATGTCAGCCATCAACCAAACACAATGAACCGTGAAAACAACAAAACTCGGAGCCAGTTGAAGACGAGAGCGCTGAGTTAGAACTGATCCGGTAAACTCACAACACAGAACGCCATTTGGAGATAGTTCAGTAAATCTTCCTGCGGCCATCTTGCCGTGATTTGGAATTCTCTCCTTGTCTCAGTTTTTCCTTAGCCATAACGTCTTCCAGCATTCAGGTGGCTGGTGCATCACTTCCTTCTGGGTTAGGCCTAAAATTTTTTTAATCCTGTTTCTTGTTTCCACGGTGTCTGAGCTAGACATAGGCGCTGGGTCTCTTACTTATCATCTATTCTATAAAAAAGATTATCACAAACACTGGAAAATACTATGAGTGCTAAGAAGACTTTCTGGATATGAACAGACAGCGTGATTTAAATACTTGAGAATTTGGCCTGGAATCTACACTATGCCGGGAAAAATATTATAATTTATATCAGGAAGTGTCAAAGTGAATTCGTTAACCTACTAATAAAAAACTTATCTTCCCATACAGACTCTTCATTCAAACGTTTTTATAGTCTTATACAATTACTAAAAACTCATATACCGGTGAATGAAAAGCATTAGTAAGAGACCAATGAAGAAAATGAGAAAATGAAATAAGGTTCCAGGAAAGAGAACAAGGCTCTTTTAGTTTTTCGTAAAAGAAAGCTATTGAGATGGCAATTTGTCTGTCCGTCCGCACTTTTTCTTAGGCCACAGGGCTACAAATTGGTATGTTGATCTACCAAATTGCAGCCCTCTAGCCTGTGTAGTTTTTATTTTATTTAAGGTTACAGTTAGCCATAACCGTGCTTCTGGCAACGATGTAGGATAGGCCACCACCGGGCCGTGGTTAAAGTTACACGGGCTGCGGCTCATACAGCCATTATACCTAGACCACCGAAAGACAGATCTATTCTCGGTGGCCTTAATTATACGCCGTAGCAGCTGTACAGAAAACTCGATTGCGCCGAAGAAACTTCGTCGTATTTTTTACTTGCTTTTTTCTCTACCGTCTAAGAAGATGCTACATGACAAGGCAAAATAAGTGTCATGAATCAAAAAAAAAAAAAAAACTGAGCCATTGTGAGGGAAGCTTCTACTTTTTTTTTTTTCCCCGTCTGAAATGTGTTTTCCTTGAGGTTACGCCTAACCTCAGATCAAGCCAGGTTCAAGCGTGTAAAGGAACATGATCGCCGGTCATGGGAAACACACCGTTTCCAGGAAAATGTTATGATTAGCAGTTCGGAATTACAGAGCAGGCGAGAGTCAGCCCTTTCAGTCCTTTGCTTCTCTGAGATGAATTTACGCGATAGGATCAAGGACAAGGAAAGAGAGAGAGAGAGAGAGAGAGAGAGAGAGAGACCCAAGCAAAATGGTCCGATTGCAAAATACTTTTGTCCTCTGGTTTGGTAGGAATTTCCTCCCGTGGCCTCACCTATGCCGTGTCTGCCACTGTCACTGACTTTTAAGAAATTTACAATGATGAGATCTTGTTAATATATATATATATATATATATATATATATATATATACAAAATATACAGTATATATAATATATATATATAATTATGTATATATACATATGTATACACACATATATACATATATATATATATATATACATATATATATATATGTATATATATATATATATATGTGTATACATACACACACATATATATTATATATGTGTGTGCGTGTGTGTGTATCTTTAACTTCAGCAGCATTAGCCTCATTATACACCAACGCAGACTGCTAATCCTTATTGCGTCGAACTACCGCGCACACACAAACAAACACAAACAGACACACAAACACACACACACTGCGACATTTAGCTCTAGCTTGCACAACCTTCAGCGTTGACTGGATATCAAGGAGTTTGTATTCGTTTTATTAAGCATTTCTAGGTCCTCCTTCTTAACACTCCGAATTACAGACTCTTTCTACTAACTCGACATCCTTTAGTCTTTCCACATGAAAACCATATGCACCTCATGACGAGTCATTTTTATATTCTTTCCTCATAAAACCATATGCACCTCATGACGAGTCATTTTTATATTTTTTCCTCATAAAACAAATGCATATGTCATTTTTATAACATTATGCACATGAAGTCATTTTTATATTTTTTCCATATGAAACCATATGGCACCTCATGACGAGTCATTTTATATTCTTTCCATGTGAAAATTGGCACCTCATGACGAGTCATTTTTATATTCTTTCCACATGAAAACCATTGGCACCTCATGACGAGTCATTTTTATATTCTTTCCATGTGAAAGCCATTGGCACCTCATGACGAGTCATTTTTATATTCTTTCCACATGAAAACCATTGGCACCTCATGACGAGTCATTTTATATTCTTTCCTTATAAAACCACATGAACCTCATGACAAGTCATTGTTAGAAACCATCTTCTTCTTTACACCCGGATTTACCAATCCTCACTACCATAAACGAGGGTAGGCTCAACAAAGCCATCAAAGGTGGTCCTAAAGGTTCCTTACAGTTTCCCTACCCCTCTAATTTCATTACTTTCTTACTTATGGTCACTTTCTAGTCAGTCGTCTGATATTTCAACCCCATTTTTTATTAGTTTTTCGTTTTCTGTAAAAGAAAACTAATGTGCCGGCTTTGACTGTCAGTCCGCACTTTTTTTCTGTCCGCCCTCAGACCTTAAAAACTACTGAGACTAGAGGGCTGTAAATTGGTATGTTGATCATCCACTCTCCAATCATCAAACATACCAAATTGCAGGCTTCTAGCCTCAGAAGGATAGGGCACCACCGGGCCGTGGTTGAAGTTTCACGGGTCGCGGCTCATACAGCATTATACCGAGACCGCCAAAAGATAGATCAATTTTCGGTGGCCTTGATCATACGCTGTAGCGGCTGTACAGAAAACTCGATTGTTCTTCTGGAGAACAAAACCTTCCGGTGAATCCTGCGAATGTGATTGGTTTCGTTAAACTACTACATAACAACAACAATAATATGTCGCCCTGGCTGTTATGTTTCCTTTCTCGTATCTTCTTCAGCATCTGCAGAAACAGTTTAATTTCTGATAAATGAGCCTTAAATGTACATACCATCCCACTCCATATATCATTGATCTTTTACTTATTCCACAAGCATTGCGTTGATATCTCTGCCCTTTTCTCATCACGCCACATATATGTCTGTATACATTTACATACATACATACATACATACATATATATATATATATATATATATATATATATATATATAATATATATATTTATAAAATTTTGTATCAGTCATATTGCTTGCTATTTTATTTTTGATTCTACATACACAGTCTATGTTCTTCTTAATTCTGTGAATATAATGTTTATTATTGTTTCTGTTATGTGTATAATATGTATATACAGTATATATATGTATGTATTATATATATATATATATATATATATATATATATATATATATATATATATATATATATATATATATATATATATATATATATATATATATATATATATATATATATATATATATATAAAGAGTTATGGAGAGCCTCATTTCATATCTATATATTCACATTCAAGCTTTGGTTTCGTTACGAAAGTCTCTCAAATGGCGTTCTACACAGTACAGTCTATCACTTTTATAATATGCATCATCAATACTTTACTTTGTATCTCCAGCAATTCAGTCATCAATGTTCTCTAGTTTCATGAATGACCCATACAGCATTTCCCCGTTCCCCTCAAACCTTGTGCGCACTATCATAATAAATACCTGAGCTACACATCCACTTCCATATCCAACGGAACACTACGCTCTTATCATTCCTTCTGCTCTCTTTCTCACTCTTTCAATCAAAATCATACCATTTACCTCCCCAGGTATAAAAAGTGTTGCCATCCCCCAATAATGCTTACAGTTACTTTACCATCTTCACCCTTATATAGAGGAACAATCGGTACTCGATTCCATTCCTTGCAGTCCTCTGCCTAAACCAGACATAGCCTACCTTTCATAACTTGGTCTCCCAACTCAGTTGCGCTTTCATCAACATACCGAGGCGTCCCAATTCGAATGCATCAACTCCTTGCGTCTTACTGGTTTTTATCCTTTTAGCTGTCTTCTTCATACTGCCATCAGTCCTTTCCTTGAGAAACTAAGAATTTACATAAACCCTTCTAATTTTTTCATCGATCAGATCTGCCCTTCTTCTATTCTATCTGTTCAGGACCATTTTAGTTTTCTGTAAAAGAAAACTATTGTGCCGGCTTTGTCTGTCCGAGCGCACTTTTTCTGTCCGCCCTCAGATCTTAAAAACTACTGAGGCTAGAGGGCTGCAAATTGGAATGTTGATCATCCACCCTCCAATCATCAAACATACCAAATTGCAGCCCTTTAGCATCAGTAGGTTTTTTTTTTTTTTTTTTATTTATGGTCAAAGTTAGCCATAATCGTGCGTCTGGCAACGATATAGGCCAGGCCACCACCGGTCGTGATTAAAGTTTCATGGGGCGGCTATAAAGCATTATACCGAGACCACCGAAAGCTAGATCTATTTTTGGTGGCCTTGATTATAGGCTGTAGCGGCTGTACAGTAAACTCGTTTGCGCCGAAGAGACTTCGGCGCATTTTTTACTTTTTTTTTTTTTAACTCGCTTTCCTGACACACGGCTGCATTTAATTGAACCCAAAGATTCCATTTTATGAAACAGGAAAGAAGAACTAAGGAGAAACAAAATTGTAATTGAATATAATAACAACAGTAAAATCAGATTTTAGTGCATAACACACATAACAGAAAACAATGATAAACATTATATTCAAAGAATCAAGAAAAGAACGTAAGTCAAAAAATAAAATGCAGTCAAAAAATAAAATAGCAGTCAAAATGTCTGGCATAAAATTTACAGATAAAAAACTAATCATAAACATCACAACTGATAAACTAAAGAGGGGAATCGGAAACTACATAGCTCCATTAATACCATAACTATATTCACCCTTACGCTCAGCATCATTCATAATTTCTTTCACAAATACGAGGATATGATTAACACATTAACCCTCAGACTCTGCAGTTTTCTCATTAAACACTTCAAATCCACACTACATGCTAATCAGTAGTTCCCTGGAACAACGAATTTCAGAACACTCCAGTAGGAAGTTGTGGAAAATGTCCTACAGTCTCCAAAGAAGTCATTAGAAAATATGAATCTTTTAACAAAAAGAAATCATATATTTAAGTGTATTAAACATTACGTACTTCTATAAGGGAGGTACATGCGCCAGAACAGATAATAATCGAATAAATGTATGAATAAACAGATGAAAGTGTGATTAAGTGTAAAACCTAGCAAGATAGTGAAATGTGTTACTTTCACTTCAGAGAATAGTTATGCGTAATTGAAAGGAGAAGGAGTTTTAAACGGAAATTTTTCATTTCAGTCTTCTAATTATGGTATGACTGCGACTGAGAGAGGAAGAAAGAGAGGAATAATAAGTGAGGAATAGTGTACGACTGGTGGGTGAGGATGTGGATGAGTAGATCAGGTATGTATTGTGAGAAAGTATGGAAGGTTTAAAAGGAAACAGAGAAAGCTGTCAGCACAATGCATGAGACCAAACCTTTATCAATGTTTGTAAATCCTTCTAGTAAAACCTTTTTCGACCACTGTTCTCCCTCGCCCCTGCCACACGCACGCAAACACACACACGTATATATATATATGTATGTATGTATGTCTGTATGTATGTATATATATATATATACATGTATGTATATATATGTATGTATGTATATATATATATATATATATATATATATATATATATACTATATATATATGTATGTTTGTGAGCATATGTGTGTGATTTTCCATTTACAAAAGACACAAATATGATAGACAATTTATAAAGTACCAATAAAAAAAAAAAAAAATTAAAATAAAAGGTCAACAGGGGAAACACGTCACATAGACCCACCCTCCCAATTTCGCAGCCAACCCATCCACGCAAGTCTTAAAAAGACTCACTTGACCTGTTTTGATTTGGGGCAAAAGAGAGAGAGACCCCGTCGTCTTACTAAACATCTCCTTACTAAATATCTCGGATCTAAATCCCGCTCAGGTGAAACTCGGAGGCAGACAATCTGCTTGTGTTTAATGAAGAGGCAGTGACAGTTCCGCATGAATGAACGCCTGAATTTGATTCATTACAACTCTTGGCGCAGCAGCCGAGAATTTTATCAGCGCGGGACACGTTCGCAGGGGTCGGATCAGACAAATTGAATAAATAGATCTGAACTTTCGAGTTTTGTCGTAACAGAACCTTAAGCGAAATTTGTGATGACGGGATAGGTCGGTAGTCAGATTTATTATGATAAGGCTTTGGTATGATACAAATACTTGTACTCAAAATCTTACATTCAAACATAATGGGTGAGCTGTGAAATTTCAAGGAAAAATGCGTGCTTTACGGACAGAGTGTCAAGACATTAATATATTATATTTATCTATAATTATGGGCATGTCACAAGTTCGAACACCATGCGACTTACGTAAATACTGAAAACGAATGAGCATAAAAAGCAGTACCAGGTAATTAGGTGACACATAAATACTGTCATATACATGCATACAACAAACATAAATAAGGATGCACGTATGGTTAAACATACATACACAGTAAGCGATTTAGCGTGTCTACTTACTAGATAACCGCAGTATATTCCAGAACTGAGGGTTAATTCAAACGGAGTCTTGTTTTGTGATTAGCGTGTTAATGATCGTATATAATTCCCTAAACTGTCACCTCGTACCTTTATCTACCATACAGATATTATCTTCATTCACTTTGTTCTACATATACAATAGCAAAGGGCTGAAGCTCCAACTGGAATAATTGGTTTACACGTCATAATTCTTTTACTTATTTATTTATCTTTTTGATTCCTTGCATACTAACATAAATACCACTGAAATCTGGTTTCAACTTTGGGAAAGAGCGATTTCTGAAGAGTATTGGAATCTAATGCCACAAGGAAAATGTCTGTGATGAAGAGCACAACAGCACAAACGTATGTGATGAATGATGGTATCTGATTAAAGTAAAAAATAATGCAATGATGAAAAATAGGTGCAAAATATGATGAATAAAAGAACGCTAATGCAAACTGGGTTTTAAGGAAAGGGAATCCTCAAAAAACTATAATGATACTGAGGTTTACGAAGTAAGAATGTGACAACAGATAAAAATGTAAATAATATTATTCTTTGATGGAAACCTGGTTTTAAGTCGAGAACGCCGACAAACTTCGTGAAGAAAACGAATGGAAGAAATGGATTTCAGACTAAAAAACTTACATTAAAGATGCAGAAATATAAACTTTGGTTTAAACTGAAGAAAAATAGGCATATAATAAGAGAAACTCGTGGGAGTGGCCATGATTGGTAAAAATTTCTGTCGACCGAAAAAAAAGTCATGAACAAGGAGACGAAACAGAATGCGATTTGAAATAGGATTTTTTTTTTTTTTAAAGTTCTGTTTGATTTATCTAGAGTAGTCACTGGGATTTAAAGGGTGGAATTTTAGAGAGAGAGAGAGAGAGAGAGAGAGAGAGAGAGAGAGAGAGAGAGAGAGAGAGAGAGAGAGAGAGAGAAGTAATAAGGAGACGAAACAGAATGCGATTTGAAATAAGATTTTTTTTTAAAGTTCTGTTTGATTTATCTAGAGTAGTCACTGGGATTTAAAGGGTGGAACTTAGAGAGAGAGAGAGAGAGAGAGAGAGAGAGAGAGAGAGAGAGAGAGAGAGAGAGAGAGAGAGAGAAGTAATGAATAAGGAAACAAAACAGAATGCGATTTGAAATAGGATTTTTTTTTTTAAGTTCTGCTTGATTTATCTAGAGTAGTCACTGGGATTTAAAGGGTGGAACTTAGAGAGAGAGAGAGAGAGAGAGAGAGAGAGAGAGAGAGAGAGAGAGAGAGAGAGAGAGAAGTAATGAATAAGAAACAAAACAGAATGTGATTTGAAAAGTTCTGCTTGATTTATCTAACACTGGGATTTAAAGGGTGGAACTTACAGAGAGAGAGAGAGAGAGAGAGATGCGATTTGAAATGGGATTTTTTTTAAGTTCTGCTTGATTTATCTAGAATAATCACTGGGATTTAAAGGGTGGAAATTAGAGAGAGAGAGAGAGAGAGAGAGAGAGAGAGAGAGAGAGAGAGAGAGAGAGAGAGAGAGAAGTAATGAATCTTCTTCTTCTTCTTCGCTTTAATGAATAAGGAAACAAAACAGAATGCGATTTGAAATGGGATTTTTTTTTAAAGTACTGCTTGATTTATCTAGAATAATCACTGGGATTTAAAGGGTGGAAATTAGAGAGAGAGAGAGAGAGAGAGAGAGAGAGAGAGAGAGAGAGAGAGAGAGAGAGAGTCAGAGAGAGAGAGAGGTCATGATAATGACAAGACAGAATGCAATTTGCAATGGGATTTTTTTTTAAGTTCTGCTTGATTTATCTAGACTAGTCACTTAAAGTGTGGAACTTGGAGAGAGAGAGAGAGAGAGAGAGAGAGAGAGAGAGAGAGAGAGAGAGAGAGAGAGAGAGAGAGTCTTGAATATCTTATCAACGGATTCTTACAGGTGGGGTAAGTTATCACCTCAAAGAGGCCCTCATAAAGGTACTGACCTTATATCACTTATTTTTCTCTGTCTCTTTCCACCAAAATGCAACCAAGAACAATCAG
>NC_089764.1:25958735-26028735 GCF_040412425.1 Macrobrachium rosenbergii | reverse complement strand
ATTTCTTTTGGCAGATTTTGGCATAATCTAGATCAAAACGAATATGCAAGATTTCTGCAAAGAGCTGGTTTGCTGAATACAAAGATTTTGCAACTGAATTCCATCAGTACCATCTCGCACCGAACTTTCCACGATAACATGTCTGTATGAAATGATATTTTAAATACATATGCAAGATGTCTGTTGATTTTGGGTAGAACATATGCAAGATTTCTGTTGGTTTTTGGGTAAGTGATTCTTGCCAGGTAAATTAAAGAAAAAATAACTTTATGGTATTCAAAAATGTATAGTATTATCAGTCAATAACTAATTATTTTATTATATCGTTTACATTTGAGATGAATAAAAAAGAAAATTTTTCCATCTCAGATCACTTGCAAGACTTCTATTAATTTCAGGCAACAGATTCTTGCCAGGCCAAATTTTAAATGAATACTAACTTCATGGTATTCATAAATTTATCATCAGCCAACAGCTGATTATTTTATTACATCGTTTACGTTTCAGATGAATATAAATGGAAATTTTTCCATCTCAGATCACATGCAAGATTTCTGTTGTTTTGGTGTAACTGAGCCTTGCCAGGCATATATATATATATATATATATATATATATATATATATATATATATATATATATATATATATATTATATATATTATATATATATATGAGATATATATATATATATTATATATATAAATATAATAACTTTATAGAATCAATTGATTATTAATCAACAATAGATTATCTTATTGTACTATTATATACTGTACGTTTGAGAGAAGTTTGTAAATATTTCCTCATCTCAGGTAACAGATTCTTGTTAGAAAATAGAAAATCAACTTTATGGAATGCACAAATTTATCATTAATTGATAATCAGTTATTTTATCATCGTTTGCGCTTGAGAAAAGTATGAATGAGCAGTTTCTCATCATAGAACACACGCAAGATTTCTATTAGTTTTCGGTAAAATATTATTGGCAGACAAACAACATAACATTATGAAATTCATAAATTCATTATGAATCAATAATTGATTAATTCATTATATCGTTTACGTCAGAGGTAAGTATAAATGAACATTTTCCCATCCCCGAGATGAAAATTCATTATACTTCTGGAATTCACCTATTCGTTATTGATTAAGAAAACATTACTTGATTAGTTTATTTGCATTTAAGAATTGCACGAATGAAAGATTTTCCGTCTTTATAATGGAAGCTTTGTTGTTTATTCTTGATTTTGGTTTCAAGAGTTAATCGATTCACTTTGCATGAGGAAATGATTAGTTTATTACATATCTGCGACTAAGAAAGAATGCTATTATTTGAATAAAAGCTTTTCCAGAATCCTGTTCCCTCCCCCCCGCCAACAAAGTTCTGTTATAAACTTTCCATTTAATCAACAAAGTTCTGTTATAAACTTTCCATTTAATAAGATATTTTGAAAAAACCGAAGCATTTTTTTTCGCAATTTTACCACAAATTTGCTTCTCAATTACTTTCCCTTCTTCAGTGTGAGATGAAACGGTAATTAAAGATACCAAAATGATATCTTTGTTACGAATGCCCTTACTGTCGTTCTTTTCATTTACTTCATTTCATACTTTTTTTCCTAAGCTATTTCATATATCTCTAAGGGAAACAAGTTTCAATTTTTATTTTCGAAATGCAAAACAAAAACATGCAGCGTAATAATATAGTGTATTAAATTACAGTATGTTATTAAATATCGTACCACTTTTCTATGCATTTGCATCATCATAGACTTCAATGCCATTCCAAATTTAAGTGATCGTGATATGAAACATATTACAATACATAATAGTATGGAATACTGCATATATTGAATTTTTAGTACATTTCGCTACCGAACACTTACATGCTATAAAAATATACATACTTGTGATAAAAAAAATACTTAGAAACCCCAACGAAAGTAACTACGAGAAATAAAAAAACAACTATTTAGTAAAGAAGTCACTAAAAACCTTATACCAGGTTTAACAATAAGAAGTATAAACCACAAAAAATTACCTTCAAATCAATAAGAAACATCTCAAAGCTGACTCGAATTGCGGATTAACATTCTTTTCTGCATGAGGAGACTTGGTCACAGAGACACAGACAGGGCAAATGATGGGAATGATGAATGAACTTTCAGAATGAGAATCTTAATCCCTGCTTGAGTTATGCGGTTTTTAATTTATGAATGGGAGAGTGCTTGAGTGAGGACTGCCTCTTCGTAATGAGTCCAGGAGTGAATTAATGAGTGGATAAATTATGTACTCTTCTTGGAATGGCCAGCTTAGTCGACAGATATATAAGGAGTAATGTTAATAGACACATAAGGAAAAATATTTACCATTAGGGTCCGGGGAATGCAATTTATCTGAAGAGATCGAGACCAGTGATTTTCCTTGGCGGGGCGGGGTGGGGGGAGAGAAACTTACAGAAATATAAAGGTTGTAAGTTTATTTACAAATAAAATTCAAATGTCAAAACATCTCAGGTGATTACAGAGACACGACAGGTAAATGCAGAGGAAAGGCCACTGGTTCAAATAAGGAAGGATATGAGAAGGTTCGAAAATTCTCAATATTGTAACAGAGAATGAAAGCACAAAGCAAACAACACACACACACACACACACACACACACAAACTCATTACACATTTTTTTTACTATACGTCCCTACCCTTTGGAGAGAATGGCTCCAGAGGGTTGTAACAGGGAAGGAAAAACACACACACACACACACACACAAACTCATTACACATTTTTTTTTACTATACGTCCCTGCCCTTTGGAGAGAATGGCTCCAGAGGGTGTTAACCTTTCCTTTCTCGGCAAGTTACTTAGAGTGGAATTAATAATCTCAAGCCATTTTCCTCCATGGTTACAGCCCATTACAGCTAAGTAACCGCTGGGTACCTACTTCAATTTATAGGTCAAAAGGAGCACAGTGCGTTTTCCCTAAAAAGGGACTAAATAGTTTCCACTGCGTGTGATCGAACTCTCTCTCTCTCTCTCTCTCTCTCTCTCTCTCTCTCTCTCTCTCTCTCTCTCTCTCTGTGGGAAGAGAAATAAATAAATATGAACAACGAAATTCATTCACCAGAATACAAAGAAGTTGAACATAATAGCAATACGATTTATAAAAATAATTTTTAATATTCTATCGTTAATCCATAGTGTAACCCATACGGCACTTCGTCAGTTAGTACTAAATGCAACTGAAATGATAAATATTAATATTCTGTAAACTTTATATCAGTTTACCCTCTCGTTAACTACCACTTACATGATCAACATTGATTTTTACATTATACTCTGTCGTGAAAACCAAACAGTATGATAATGTTGTGTTACTACCCAGCTGATTAATAGGATATGCAGCTGACACCGCCGTTACCGTTGTTACAGAGCCGAATAAAACAGGATTGTTCTTAAACTGTGAGCAAAAGTATAAGTAGTCTTATTATAGGCCATGCATAAAATATACGTGTTAAGTTTCACGTTCATGTAAAAAAAAAAAAAAACTTAAAAACAACCTGTTTATGTTGACTTTTCTTCTACTGCCTTTTACCACACTATGACCTTCCCTACCCTGCGCGTCCCCTCCCCCTCCCCCTTTAAAAAAAACAGTCAACCTCCAACTACTTTAAAAAAAAAAAAATTTTTTCCAAGATAAACCAATGTTAACAAAATTTCTTAAATAATGTACCAACTGAAAGAAAAACTCCTAGTCGCTTTCTAAGTTGGTTTTTGGTCGATTTTCTTGAAAAAGTGACTTTAAAAATATACATATGAAACTGAATAGCAGTTATTACTTGATATGCCGACGCCAAAACAATAAGCTATTGTGGTCAAATCGATTAAATACATAGATAACGTTCCTGATGTTAATGACGAAAATGTACACCAAAGAAGGAAAATTCATTTTGAGTTTTCTATAATGGAAAACTATTGAGGTGGCTTTGTCTACCCGTCCGCACTTCTTCTGTCCGCCCTCAGATCTTAAAAGCTACTGAGGCTAGAGGGCTGCAAATTGGTATGTTGATCCTCTACCCTCCACTCATCAAACATACCAAATTGCAGCGCTCTAGCCTCAGTAGGTTTTATTTTTATTTAAGGTTAAAGTTAGCCATGATCGTGCGACTGGCAACGTAACAGGACAGGCAACCACGGCCGGCTGAGATGTCATGGGCCCTGTCTGAGAGTTTCATACAACATCACACGCTGTACAGAAACATCGATTGCTCCGAAGAAACTTCGGCGCATTTTTAACTTGTTGTTAAGTGAAATATGTACGTAACTGTCATTGGCGGCTCGATCGATTCATAATTCTGTCAAAGAATTATACGAAAAACTGGTTATAAATGTTACTCGTGCCTGAGTAAGATAGATATTGTATTTATATGTCTTTATTGTGTTTGTCCAGAGGGCTGGCCCCCTCCCCCTTGCCCCCCTGCAAAAAAAAAAAAGAGAGAGAGAGAGAGAGATAAGTTAGCAGTAAGCCAAAACAAAATAGGAACGTTAGCTGTAGTTGTTGATTTGATTTTTAATCCTTACTCCTCGCCCCACCTCCTCAGGAGAATGAAAATTTCGGTTGTTATAAGGTCCCCCCTCCCGACCCTTTCCCAAGCAGCCCACCCAAAGCCCACCCTACCCCACCCACCCAAAAAAAAAATGACTGTTACTGTAATTGTTGTTTTAGACTGAGCGTATTTTTATATTTTATTTTTAACTCTCATTTGGTTCCCCTCCCAAAAAAAAAAAAAAAAAAAAAAACAACAACATAAATGAAAATATCGGTTGTTACAAGGTGCCCCTTCATCCCCCTCATCAACAACCGACGCCTTACCCATCCTTTCCCGCCCCCAAAAAAAAAAAAAGAACTAAATACTATTACTGTTTGTTTTGCTTTAGACTGAAAACATTTCCTGTCGCTAAGAGGCAAAATACTAATGGTTCTGTGACAATAGAGAGAAGATGCGTGTCTGGCAGTTACCTGGCAACACTGCTTTTTGGGGGCACATGCCATTGCAGGAGACTGTTGCATTCTTGTGTTACCTGGACGTCGCAACGACACATACCGAGGGTCACCTGATAAAAGAGAAAGGGGGAGATGGAAGGAAAGGAGTAGAGACGGAATGGAAAAGAGAAAAGGGAAGGATTAAGAATTAGATTTGACATTTCAGTTTATGCGTTACTGTACCGATTGAATGAAAGGCAACATTGACTGATGAATATACTTGATCAAAATCGATTCAACGTCTTAAAACGATTATGGCAAACGAATACTGGAGAATCATAAAATAATAAATATGTGGGATACATGAAAATAATGAATTACTTTTCTGTCACTTAACTCTCAACACCAAATGAGTAAGAGGATGAATGAACAATTCGGAGCTAGGAAACAATAAGCGAATAAGTCAAGAAAGAAAGGAAAATCGATTGTCTGATCAATCACTTTATGGGTCGCAAGAGCAAGGAGCCAAAAGGGATAAATGAATAAGTATGAAGAAAAAAAGACAATCGATTGGCGAAAGTCGTACTTTCAGAATTGTCAGACCTACAGGTAAAACAGATTCATCAATGATGGGAATGTTGTACCAAATCGCATGAAGGTGAAAAATAAATGAAAGTTGGGAAGAGATATTTGAACAAGAGCCAAACGAAATGGTCGGAAAAAAGTAATTTATTAATGAAGAATTGATTAAACATAAATGAAATATAAAAGTACGCAAATTTACAAACATGAATAATGACTGATTAGTTAGATGGAAAAATAAAAATAAAGAATAAAATATTTGAATAAAAAAAAATATCACACATAAAATTAATATTCAATGATCATTAAACGAAGCAAAAACGCCAGACGACTGAAAACAACAATAAACAACAATATAATTAAACCGACCGAATAAACGGATACACGGACAAATAAAAAATGGGTTACAAGAATAATAAACAACTCAATCAATCAGTCAAGACGACAAGAAGACCAACTAAAAAAAAAAAAAAAAAGCTTTCGATACATATAAGATTAGGTGATGCTTTCATGTACATTCTCTCTCTTACCCCTGACCCATTGCTGTAATAGGAAGATCTCGAATGCTTGGCTGGTGTTCCCTCTCTTTGACTCTTGGCCCAAGATTCCGAGAGTTTCGGTAGACCTTGAGTTTAATTCTCGACGGCAATATAAGCTTAAATGGGGTAGAAGAATGGATCATTGAGTTATTATACTCTTGCATTCAAGGATATCACTGGGTTTTGAAACACGAGGAAACTGGCGTTCACGATACATGAATAACCTAAAATGGTAATAATTATATTATTTATGTACTGTATATATATATACCGTATATATATGTATATATATATGTATATATATACATATATATTTGTATATAATTTTGGCAATCCTCTTAGAAACGAAGATGTCATCCAGTTTTATTCGACATAGGATACATAAATCTCCAAGAGGAGGTCCATTGTCGTACGAAACTGCTGAGCATTTTTCACCTTTAACAGTTTTCTTTTTACCATGTGGAATACAATAATATATATATATATATATATATATATATATATATATATATATATATATATATATATATTCAAGGACACTTATATGCTCAAAATAAATGACATGAGTAAATGAGTAAATACGTACCATGCATAATATATGAATGAATCAATATGAGAAACACATCACTGTAAGAATATTTATAAAACAAAATAAATAATTTAAAATAAATGAACGAGGAAATAAATTCCACACCACAAAACTGATTCAAGCGTATTGTGTTCTCTTGTTCTAAGAAGACAAGATAGTGGTCTTTTCTATAGTATACAAGCCTACAGGACTTATACTGTGTGAAATCTTGCAGACTGCATAGTCCTGTCTATATATATAAATATATATATATATATATATATATATATATATATATATATACACATATATATATATATATATATATATATATATATATATATATATATATATATATATATATATATATATATATATATATATATATTTATATATATGTTCACTATATTTCCCTGAAGTGTTCACTGATATGGAGTATCGTTATCAGAGCCATGTTGAAAACTCACAGATTTTACATAGAAACGTCTATCTAGCCAGTTATTCCACCTGTGACTGAACTGTTCAGGTCATAATACAAAGCCTTTTTGCAGTCTGTAGAGATCATCAGAGATTTGTACAATCTGTGGATAGGTACAAAGTCAGCCCTCTCAGTCATTCTTGCTAACCAGAAAATATAAAAGCAACTCTGTTAGTCAGTCATGGATACTGGAAGCTACAAAAGCAGTCCTAGAAAGCAGTACAGACGAACAGTCATGTAAAATGAAGGCCAAAAAAGCAGCACAGTTGCCAGTCTTATACACCCAAGTTCCTGTTGATCCAGGAAACTACAAGCAAAATATCAATTTCATATCCAGTCCTGATTGCATTACTGAAACTGAACACAGTCCAGCATTTCTGTCAGTAAATGTGGTGACCCAACAACGGTAAATCAGTCATGTCCTTTGGTCCTGTTACCTCTGCGGAAAGCTCTGAATTCCAACATTACATTTAACCCTGTCATTTAGAGTCTATAAAGTCAGCCGTCCGCCAGTGATGTTAATCAAATGCAGTCAAGTCAGCAAGTTCAGTTTCATCTATAAAAAGAAGGTAATATGCCAACCTTGTATATCAACCTTGTTTAGCTGAATTCTGTTCAGTCCTCTCGACTGGGTGACAATTCGTCAGCTCAGCTTTAAAAAATCCACCGCGTCAGTCAGTCGGCTCGAGTGCGAACCATAACGCAAAGCCTACCAAGAAATGACCAATGTTGTCGTGAAGCAGAACCTTGTCAAGCACAGGGGAGAGAACACTTCACCTCCTCATTAAGTAATAATCCTGCGTCGTGTCCAGTTCTGTCAAGTGACGGACGAGACCTGTGTATCAAAGGAGAGTTGTTTTTGTTTCTTCTTCTTCTTGTTCTCCTCCTCTAGTCTTGCTTTAATCTAGACTTGACGGAGGATGAGACAAGAAAACTAATTGACACTTGAGGCGATATCTCCAACAAGCCCCCAATCTGGCCCTCCGCCTCTCTCTCTCCTCTCTCTCTCTCTCTCACGAGGAATATTTGATGCCGGAATTCGAATGGTAATATGAAGGTCATTCTGGGTCTCTCTCCTTTTATCGTAGTTTTCATTATTTCCTGAACGATAATTGCAGCCCCCTAAGAGATCGGAAAGAAAACTCGATAAATGTATAAATACTCTGGTATTATCATTAAAATCTCATTATTCAGGTTACTCCAATTATAATTATTGCTTTCGTTATAATCATTATCGCTAGTTCAGTTACGTTCGTTATGATCATAATTACTATCATTGCCAAAAAAAAAAAAAAAAAAAAACTGGAACAGAACGAAAAATGAATGTTGTAGTTCAGTTGAAGTTAAAAACAAAGGGAATTATTTTTTAAAAATCTAAGCAATAAAGTTGAAATAAAAAGATGACGATAGATAAAGAGAATAAAAGTATTATACAAGAAAGTAAAGACAAAACTTTATCGCAAACCCATTTCGAAATCTACTCTTGGCTTCAACTCCCCGAGTCCTCAACCCGACAACCCATTCGATAACTTATGTTGGTCACGGCTCCAGCAACCCCGTTACACCCCTCTCTCTCTCTCTCTC
Source organism: Macrobrachium rosenbergii (assembly GCF_040412425.1). Classification (NCBI taxonomy): domain Eukaryota; kingdom Metazoa; phylum Arthropoda; class Malacostraca; order Decapoda; family Palaemonidae; genus Macrobrachium; species Macrobrachium rosenbergii. Next base: position 26,020,001 of record NC_089764.1, on the reverse strand, counting down.
TCTCTCTCTCTCTCTCTCTCCCCTTATCCTTTCTTGTTTACTTTTAATCTTGTCATTTCCATAAACCCAAGCAGTTTTCTTTATACAAGGGTGCTTCAATCTTCATGACTTAACTTTCCAGTTGCAATCTATTTCTGTTTACAAAGTTCAAAACTATTTTTATCTTTTTTTTTTATTCCTTTAAAACCACTTCTTACTGATTATCTGGCGCTGCAAGCTCCTTTATTCAACTGGGCAATTTCCAACAAATCACTTTTCCTCCATCTCCCCTCCTTCTCCGTTCTTCTACTCCTGTAACCTAATTTTATATTCTCTCTTCTACATCTCCCTAAGCCCGAAACTTCTTCCTATACCTGAAGCTACAATATCCATTTTAAACCTCTTTCAATCCCTTTCTCTTCCAGTTATTCTCCCTTCCTCTTATCTTCTATTCCTTCTCGGTCTGCGTTATTCTCAATTTTCCTCCATCTTCTGTTAAACCTCCACCTTCTTCCCCTACGACCTGACGCAGGAACCTCTTTTTCCCCACTGTCCAATTACAACCATTTACTCTTCCTCCAGCTCCTGTTCATTCTCCCCCTCCCCTCTTCTTTTACATCTGCTCCCAATCTTCTCTTTTCTTTTTTTTTTTTCTATTCTCATTTTTGTTCCATCTCCATAAACCCCCCACCGTCTTCCCATACGACCTGGTACTGCAGGCTCCGGTATCCAACTGTCCGCATTCTTGTGAGTCTCGATGGCGGTTCTGACAACAGACCGACTACTGTCGCCGTCACAGACTCCAGCAGGAGTATATCGTTTCCACCGCCGGGTAAATAATAACAGTCGCTTCTAAGGGCGATCGTCCCGTTTCGAGAAACGGCGATTTTCGTATTTACGGCCGCCTGCAAAAAAGGGGGTTTTTCCGATAACGGGGACAAAAAAACACAAACAGAATCAAGTTTGGGGGCATTCTTGGGTATTGCATGAGAAACTGACTCGAGATAGCGCCACACTCTGGACGTCAGTTAATCGGAGGTCATCGATTATTTTTGCGTTCTTACGAAAGGAGACAAAATATCCTGTTTACGAAATTCTAAGTCAATGTGAGCTTTCACCTTTGCATTCTGAAATTCACACAGTTTCGCCTCCGCATATGCATTCATCTATAAAGTTATATCTTCTCTTAGGTCTATTTTTCCTTTCTTCACATATTTTGGGTTTCAATTTTACTGAATCTTACTTTGCACGTAAATGGGGTTTTTAAAAGCTTGATTTTAATTTAATGGTGCTTTGGTACTAGTCGGAATGTGGGGTCCTTTTATAATAACCATAATATCCATAATGCCGAAACGACGACCACTTACAAAATACAATTACAAAAATATTAACAGAAATTATGTAATATTTACGCGGGAAAACATACTGTTGATAAGAAGTTATGTCTTGAGATTAAAGGGTTTGCAATTAAAAACAAATTCATTCCAGTACAAGCAATTTCATGGCACTGGTCTAAAATCCAATCTTATTCAGACTCAGGACCTCTTAAATAATAATAATAATAATAATAATAATAATAATAATAATAATAATAATAATAATAATAATAATAATAATGACTATGAGAGTTCTAAGGTTTTGTCAACCAACTCTCACAGAAAAGAAGCCTTTAATTAGAGGAAAAACTCGTCTTTGCGATCTGATCATTAAATTCAAATATATTCAAGACCCGAAATGCCCACCGCAGGCTCAGGGCTATAAAAAATAATGCAATTCACCATTTCTTATCTTCTGGTAACCGTTCCAGAGCTCATCGGAAACTATCATTATTCATTTATAAAGATGGAAAAGTAATTTCTATTAGTAGGTTGGGGCGAAGGCAGTAGTTGAATAACTGAATGAATGGACTTACAGTATTTGAATAAGTTAACACATTTCAATAAAAATACTAAATTTCTTAGGTTTTCTTTATCTGATGTATAGTTATTAATCAGAAAAGCTCTCTAATAATCAACGTAGTGCTTACTGTAGCAATAATGCAACATCTGACTGATGAGGAATACTATTGCTTAAGAGCAATTATCTTCTGAACCACTGAATTTCGTGGATACTAATCCCAGACACATCTCAGAACCTTTCCTAACCTCACCCATTTTTACAACCAATCCTCCCTTAGGGGGTTAGTGCCGTCAGTGCACCTCATGCGGTGCACTGTAGGGATTACTTAAGGTTCTTTGCAGCGTCCCTTCAGCCCCTAGCTGCAACCCCTTTCGTTCCTTTTACTGCAACTCCTTTCATATTCTCTTTCTTCCATCTTACTTTCCACCCTCCCCTAACAATTGATTCATAATGCAACTGCCAGGTTTTCCTCCTGTTACATCTTTCAAACTTTTACCGTCAATTTCCGCTTCAGCGCTGAATGACCTCATAGGTCCCAGTGCTTGGCCTTTGGCCTAAATTCTGTATTCAGTCAATCAATCCATACAAGCAGTCCTCTCCCATAGAATCTCAAAGAGCAGTTAGCCTAAATTTTCTTCTCGGATACATTAACTTCGTGAAAACGAAATTTAGCATGAGTTTTGGGGCAGTATGCAGAGTAAGGAGACAGAGAGCAGATGTTGGTGATTTCGCCTTCTGGTGAAAACTTCAGGAGACAGTGAGCAGATGTTGGTGATTTCGCCTCCCGGTGAAAACTTCAAGGAGGCAGGGAGCAGATGAAAACTTCAGGGAGACAGGGAGCAGCTGTTAGTGATTTCACCTGCTGGTGAAAACTTCAGGGAGACGGGGAGCAGCTGTTGGTGATTTCGCCTCCTGGTGAAAACTTCAGGGAGACAGGGAGCAGCTGTTAGTGATTTCACCTGCTGGTGAAAACTTCAGGGAGACAGGGAGCAGATGTTAGTGATTTCGCCTCCTGGTGAAAACTTCAGGGATGCAGGGAGCAGATGTTGGTGATTTCGCCTCCTGGTGAAAACTTCAAGGAGGCAGGGAGCAGATGTTGGTGATTTCGCCTCCTGGTGAAAACTTCAGGGAGACGGGGAGCAGCTGTTGGTGATTTCGCCTCCTGGTGAAAACTTCAGGGAGACAGGGAGCAGATGTTGGTGATTTCGCCTTCTGGTGAAAACTTCAGGGAGACAGGGAGCAGATGTTGGTGATTTCGCCTCCTGGTGAAAACTTCAGGGAAGACAGGGAGCAGATGTTGGTGATTTCACCTGCTGGTGAAAACTTCAAGGAGGCAGGGAGCAGATGTTGGTGATTTCGCCTCCTGGTGAAAACTTCAGGGAGACAGGGAGCAGCTGTTGGTGATTTCACCTCCTGGTGAAAACTTCAGGAGACGGGAGCAGATGTTGGTGATTTCGCCTCCTGGTGAAAAACTTCAGGGAGACAGATGTTGGTGGCCTCCTGGTGAAAACTTCAGGGAGACGGGGAGCAGATGTTGGTGATTTCGCCTCCTGGTGAAAACTTCAAGGAGGCAGGGAGCAGATGTTGGTGATTTCGCCTCCTGGTGAAAACTTCAGGGAGACGGGGAGCAGCTGTTGGTGATTTCGCCTCCTGGTGAAAACTTCAGGGAGACGGGGAGCAGATGTTAGTGATTTCGCCTCCTGGTGAAAACTTCAGGGAGACGGGGAGCAGATGTTGGTGATTTCGCCTCCTGGTGAAAAACTTCAAGGAGACAGGGAGCAGATGTTGGTGATTTTGCCTGCTGGTGAAAACTTCAGGAGACAGGGAGCAGATGTTGGTGATTTCGCCTCCTGGTGAAAACTTCAGGAGGCAGGAGCAGATGCAGCTGTCGCCTCCTGGTGAAATTTCAGGGACCAGATGTTGGTGATTTCGCCTCCTGGTGAAAACTTCAGGAGACGGGGAGCAGATGTTGGTGATTTCGCCTCCTGGTGAAAACTTCAGGGAGACAGGGAGCAGATGTTGGTGATTTCGCCTCCTGGTGAAAACTTCAGGAGACAGGGAGCAGATGTTGGTGATTTCGCCTCCTGGTGAAAACTTCAGGAGACAGGGAGCAGATGTTGGTGATTTCGCCTCCTGGTGAAAAACTTCAGGAGACAGGGAGCAGATGTTGGTGATTTCGCCTCCTGGTGAAAAACTTCAGGGAGACAGGGAGCAGATGTTGGTGATTTCGCCCTCTGGTGAAAACTTCAGGAGACAGGGAGCAGATGTTGGTGATTTCGCCTCCTGGTGAAAACTTCAGGAGACAGGGAGCAGATGTTGGTGATTTCACCTGCTGGTGAAAACTTCAGGGAGACAGGGAGCAGATGTTGGTGATTTAGCCTCCTGGTGAAAACTTCAGGGAGACAGGGAGCAGATGTTGGTGATTTTGCCTCCTGGTGAAAACTTCAGGAGACAGGGAGCAGATGTTGGTGATTTCGCCTCCTGGTGAAAACTTCAGGAGACAGGGAGCAGATGTTAATGCGCCTCCTGGTGAAAACTTCAGGGAGACAGGGAGCAGATGTTGGTGATTTCGCCTCCTGGTGAAAACTTCAGGGAGACGGGGAGCAGATGTTGGTGATTTCGCCTCCTGGTGAAAACTTCAGGGAGACAGGGAGCAGATGTTGGTGATTTCGCCTCCTGGTGAAAACTTCAGGGAGACGGGGAGCAGATGTTGGTGATTTCGCCTCCTCCGGGAGCAGATGTTTGGTGATTTCGCCTCCTGGTGAAAACTTCAGGAGACGGGGAGCAGATGTTAGTGATTTCGCCTCCTGGTGAAAACTTCAGGGAGACGGGGAGCAGCTGTTGGTGATTTCGCCTCCTGGTGAAAACTTCAGGAGACAGGGAGCAGATGTTGGTGATTTCCCCGCCTTCTGGTGAAAACTTCAAGGAGACAGGGAGCAGATGTTGGTGATTTCGCCTCCTGGTGAAAACTTCAGGGAGACAGGGAGCAGATGTTGGTGATTTCGCCTCCTGGTGAAAACTTCAGGGAGACAGGGAGCAGATGTTGGTGATTTCGCCTCCTGGTGAAAACTTCAGGGAGACGGGAACAGATGTTGGTGATTTCGCCTCCTGGTGAAACTTCAGGAGACAGGGGAGCAGATGTTGGTGATTTCGCCTCCTGGTGAAAACTTCAGGGAGCCAGGAGCAGATGTTGGTGATTTCGCCTCCTGCTGAAAACTTCAGGGAGACAGGGAGCAGATGTTGGTGATTTCGCCTCCTGCTGAAAACTTCAGGGAGACAGGGAGCAGATGTTGGTGATTTCGCCTCCTGGTGAAAACCTCCATGGGGTAAAAGTTACTCTACGTTAAACCACCCATTGCTCGATGTTAAGTGTTCCTTTGTGTGGGGGGGATCCAAAAGGGGTGAGGCCCCCTCCCCGGCCGGTAAGTGCAGGTTAGGTCAGTGTTGCTTAGGGGTTAGGTTCTGGTTAGGTCATTTGTCAGTTGGGAGGGGGGGGTTCTGGGAAGGTCAGTGTTCCTAGGGGGTTCTGGTTAAGTTAGTGTTACTTGGGGTGTAGATTCTGGTTAGGTCATTGTTACTTGGCGGGGGTAGGTTTTAGTTAAGTCAGAGTTACTTGGGGGTAGGTTTTGGTTAGGCCAGTGTTACTTGTGGGGTAGGCTCTGGTTAGGTCAGTGTTACTTCGGTGGCAGGTTCTGGTTAGGTCAGTGTTACTTGCCGGGCGGTAGGTATTGGTCAGGTCAGTGTTACTTGTGGGGTGTAGGTTCTGGGTAGGTCAGTGCTACTTGGGGGGGGGGGTAGGTTCTGGTTAGGTCAGTGTTACTTAGGGGGGGTCCAGGCCAGGTAAGGGCACGGCGCCCTAATAAGTCAGGTTAGGAAGGTAATCTCTGGTTAGGTCAGGACACAGAATTCTAGGAAAGGTTAGCTTTGTCCCGTTTTTCAAGGTCGGATTTCTCACGCCTACCTCTGTCTCCCTACCCTTCTTCCGCTCCGAGTTTTGAAGACAACGAAGTCCATTACTAAACCAATCACTTCGGATATGAGCAATTCGTAAATATAAAGGCTGGTCTGTGAGGGACTAAGGGCCATTGATGGCCATCGATAGAACCTGACAGCCAGAGCTCTTGATTTATAACGGGAACGCTATCGTCTTAATATCTGGTATTCGAACGATATATGATGAGAAATGGAACTTCAATCACTCCCCACATCGTTGACTCAAATATGCGAGAATTGTACTGATATAAATAGATGGAAAACTGGGGGAAAGTGAGTATATAAACCAAATAATGTTATATATGAGTGTATATGTCAATAATTTTCAAAGATAATTTACAAGGTAATCATACTAAAAAAATAAAAGTTTGAGAAACAGTTACATCCTAAAACGACAAAAGTAGCAAATGTCAGTCTGAATGACTATGACTCTTCAATGAGGGTCAAAAAGTCAATAATACTTAAAATATGCTTGGATAGTAATAGCACCTAAAGCAGAGATTTAAAGGAAGTAACAACTGAAATAGATATTTAAAGAGAAAAGACACATAAAATAGAGATCTAAAGGAGAAAAATAACAAATTAACGAATCTTTTCAAACCAAGAATCCTGTAACGGTGTTTATGAGGTAACAGAATAAGGGTATTCTTAAATACATTAAGGTACAAGAAATGAAATAGAAGGAAGTCTAAACGATAAAAGAGGTACATTAATGAAATGGAATCTAAACAGAAATAGATAACTTATAAGAATAGAATAAACTGATAATCGTTGCACGCGGATAATTTTTGAGTGACAATCAATATGAAGGTATACCTGTAGAATTTTAGAAAGCGGAAAGGAGAGAAAAAATTATGGAAAAGAAGAAAAAATGATCGCACTTTTGCAGAAATATGTAAATATTCAAGGTAGCTGACAGACTGAAGTAATCTGACGAGTAATGAGCTCAAAAGTCATTTAGATAATCAGACTGCATGACATTTAAAATGAAGAACTCTTGAGATCAAGGCTGTTTGGGATGCAACTTAAATATTGAAAAATGTAAGCGAAAGTTATGACAAAAATTTTGAAATTTCTGATTTCAAAATATCTGTAAGATAAGGGAATGTTAAACTTGGAAGGAAAATCCAATGCAAGGGTTTATAAATATCTAGGAGTTGATGTGAATAAAAAATGAAAATTAAAAGCAGAGTTTCTACCATACATTATACATTCCTGTTGCATATCGTTACTGCAAAAGACGCAGGAGTGACAAATTAGTCAATGTACTGTGGTTTTAAATTACTCCATGTTGGTAACTGATCAAAAATGAGTGAAGAAATTAAATCTCTTTAAGCAATAATTGACATTTAAAGAAAACCATAAATAATGATTCAATTGTTAAGGGACGATCAAACAACTTTTCCCTCAGTTAAAATATTTAAACAAACATTCTGAAACTGAGTAGGATAACAAAAGGCTAAAAAAAAAAAAGTAAAAATTGCGCCCGAAGTTTCTTCGGCGCAATCGAGTTTTCTGTACAGCCGTTATTGCGTATAATCAAGGCCACCGAAAATAGATCTATCTTTCGGTGGTTTCGGTATAATGCTGTATGAGCTTCGGCCCATGAAACTTTAAGCACGGCCCGGTGGTGGCCTGGCCTAAATCGTTGCCATACGCACGATTATGGCTGACTTTAACCTTTAATAAAATAAAAACTACTGAGGCTAGAGGGCTGCAATTTGATATGTTTGATGATTGGAGAGTCGATGATCAACATAACAATTTGCAGCCCTCTAGCTTCGGCAGTTTTTAAGATCTGAGGGCGGACAGAAAAAGTGCGGACAGAAGAAAGTGCAAACGGACAGACAAAGCCGGCACAATAGTTTTCTTTTCAGAAACCTAAAAAGGAATAAATCACACCAGTTAGGAAAAACAACTAATAACCATATCATGAAGTCACTCTGCTAAAGAAAAATAATTTATTTTTATTTTTTAACATTTAGGGAAATAACGTCAAAGTAATTGTTAAAATGCATGGACATAAACTCTTCCAGGATTTACGTTCCCCAAAGAGAGAGAGAGAGAGAGAGAGAGAGAGAGAGAGAGAGAGAGAGAGAGAGAGAGAGAGAGAGAGGATTTCTAAATACCCACTCGGGTAACAGAAAGAGAGAGAGAGAGAGAGAGAGAGAGAGAGAGAGAGAGAGAGAGAGAGAGAGAGAGAGAATAATCACAAGTCGAAAATTGTTTACAAAGCTGAACTTAGCCCACGACCTGCCTGCACCCGGAGGCTTCTTGATAAAACTAAGAAGGGATATTCTCGGCCTGCACTGGATATCTGCATATCCCTTCCCCGAGGAATGCAAATTCCGCATAAGGCGACTGCGAGGACCTCCATTAGCTGGCTTTTTTATTGTGACACAAGACGACGGACCATCTGATGCTTTTTTGGCGCATTTGGAAACATGGCCACCTACTTCCAGCCGACCCTTGCTGTTATGGAAGCGCCTTTGTGTTTTTCTCGTTAGAGGTGGTAGCGCGGATGCGTGTGTGTGTGTGTGTGTGTGTGTGTGTGTGTTTTTGCTGGGGTTTTTCTTATTTTCATTTGTGTGTTTGTGTGTGTGTGTGAGTGTGTCTTTCTTCAACTGGTTTTGCTGTCGGTTCCGACATTTTGCTTTTGGAGGTGGTAGAAGTTGCGGTGATTATCAAAGCAGATTTTTTTTTAAATTTTTACTCTTCGAATTCAAAATCAAATTATCCTCCCTTTAGAAAACAAACTACTGGAGATTGCATATAATTTTTATAGTTAGGATTAAAAAAACTAATTTACAGGTGGACACCAATTCTGAATGCAAATAAAATCAATTTTTGCTTTTTGTGCAATCTTCGCTTTAATGTGAGCTCTCTGTTATCGACATACCACATAATCCGAAATACGACAGATACATTATACGCGCCAAGTAACACCAAGTATAAAACAAAAGCGCGCTACCGGCAATAAAATAATCACAGCAATCATGAAAGAAGGGAACTGGGGAAAGTGACTCTAACCTCGTTGTAAATTTCACAGGAGTTAATAAAATCTTCATTTGTATGCAGAATGTAGCATTACATACCTTTTTTTGCTCTCTTTCCAGAGATCTACCTGGTCACTCGTGGTCAATGGGAACAACCTTCTCAGGTGATTAATGATTCACCCGCATTTCTCTAACGTTAATTGACTTAAGGTCTTGGAGAGATGAGGATCTTATTGTATTTAGTGGTTATAGGTGATCTGGATTGTATTCAAATAAAAGAGACGTGAAAGGTCAGTTTCTGAGTACGCTTAAATATCCAGGTATTAATAATGCGCATCAATGTAAATTAACATGTAACAATACAGTCATAAATGCATATAAATATTCATAAATAATAAGTGTGCTTGTAACGTATAAGACACTTTATATATATATATATATATATATATATATATATATATATATATATATATATATATATATATATATATATATATATACAAAATCCCATGAAGGAAAGAGAAGCAATGAAGTACTGCAAGGCCTTTCGACTTCTTGTCCTTTACTTGCTGAGTAAAGGACGAGAAGTCGAAAGGCCTTGCAGTACTCCACTGTTTCTCTATCCTTCGTGGAGTTTGTCTTTATTTATACACTCATCACGTTCTATATTTTCGTGATTCAGTTATCCTATATATATATATATATATATATATATATATATATATATATATATATTATATATATACCGTATATATATATTTATATATTAACGAATATTAAGCCGCAAATATTGTTTAATATACAATTCGCTCCTTGGGAATTATTTTCACCCAAGGTATTGCGCATTAAACGATATTTATGGCTTAATATTCGTGAATATAAAAAATGTCCCGTTGTACGTGACAAATATTCACGTAAATAAATAAATATATATATGTACATGTATATATATATATATAATATATATCACGCAAAGAAGATACAAATTTGGGAAAAAACTCCCCTGCAAACACAACTACGTTTAATATCTCTTGTTAAATAGACATGAAAAAAAAGAAAGTTAAGAAATATATGAGAACCACATTAGCTTCTAGTGTCAATGAAAATAAAAAAAAAAACACACACACACAGTCATGCACTTCAATCTCAAGAAAGAAAAAAAAAAAATAATTCGATGCTTGAATATCTGACGAGGTAAAAGCGCGAGACTAAAGTACTTCGGTTTCGATGAATATAAAAATTTTATAATATCATCAAGCTAAAGTACTCTACTATATATTACAAAATTATGATACATTACTTATCAAGAATCTAAACTACTTGATATAAGAGATGTCTAAACAGATATCAGTATTATAAGCGTTCAAATTACTTATAAATTAAAAGAAAAAAATTAACACGTATTCGGTAGAGGCAAAACAATTAGACCAAGTTGAAGTCTTCAGTGAATACAGGGCTTATGTACAGGAGTTATAAATCCGAACCAGTGAGATTTTAGTTCTCTGGGAAAGAAAACTATTGTGCCGGCTTTGTCTGTCCGTCCGCACTTTATTCCGTCCGCACTTTTTCTGTCCGCCCTCAGATCTTAAAAACTACTGAGGCTAGAGGGCTGCAAATTGGTATGTTGATCATCCATCCTACAATCATCAAACATACCAAATTGCAGCCCTCTAGCCTCAGTAGTTTTTATTTTATTTAATGTTAAAGTTAGCCAAAATCATGCTTCTGGCAACGATATTGTTAAAGTTTCATTGGCCGCGGCTCATTCAGCAATATACCGAGACCGCCGAAAGATAGATCTGTTTTCGGCGGCCTTGATTACACGTTGTAGCGGATGTACAGAAAACTCGATTGCGCAGAAGAAACTTCGGCGCATTTTTTACTTGTTTAAGAGTCAAAATGGACAAGGCCTTCGAAACCTGAGGCTGAGAAACAAAATATTTTACTTAAAAAATAACAGAAGACTGGAAACGCAATGTAAACAAGGCAAGAGTAGTCTTCTTGATCCATTAAATATTTAGCTTCCTGCTTGTTTCATCATTCATTTTTTTGTTATGTGGGAAACAAATAGCTTATGAAACCTCGATATAAAAAAAAAATGACCTTTTAATTGTAATGTTTCCCTTACCTTAAAGCCAAAAGTGATTTTTAAAAGTATAATGACTTCTGAAAATTATGATGATCAAATACAAATAATTCTGCATTTGTATTTCGAGCTTACTATCAGGAAGCTACAGTAATATTTTTACAATTAATAAGAGGAGTAAGATTCATGAACTTTCTTCAGGTGATACGGAAGTAATTAGCAATATTGAAACAGGTAGGTTTCAATACTGCAAGAGATTCAAAACAAATTTCTCAATGTCTTATTCACATCTTGTCGTACTTTTCCGGGTAATGTTGATTATTAGATTAAATTTCCCTGCCTACGAGAAAGAGCAATTACACCTCAAAGTAATGTTAATTATAAACTTTTGTTTCTTAGAAATTAGTAGTATTACTGAATCCTGGTACTGACCAAGTACACTAAGAAAGACGAGCAAATTCACAGATCCGTAAAAAAGTTGGTTATAAAGGACACACTCTTTTGTTTACTTCTCCGAGTACAGTTAGCCGGAATTTCAGAATTTACAGTTAGTTATTTGTTCAGGGGAACTGGATACCAACAGCACCACAGTGGCTCCTCCGACGGTCTCTCCTAGCGGTCAACACCCGATCGCTGTCGTTCTCTCCATTCCACGGCTATTCTGCATATCTGAGAGCTTTTTATTATTGTTACGTGCTAGTCTTTTTTTCCTTCTTCTTCTTCTTCTTCTTCTTCTCGCCATCTGCTTTTTTCCTTTTTTTTTTTAAATTCGTCCGACCGGCCCCGAGAGCTCCCATTTACCCGAGCCCTGACACGAGACTGGCCTTAGTAGAAGGTGCTGAAAAGTGAATTTCGTTCTTTTATTGCACTACTTAAAAGGCTTTGCCGCCCAGCGCTAACCCCCCCACCCTTCTCTGACTCAGGAGGCTCTTCCAGAGGTCTATGAACCTCTGGGGTGGGGGGGGGTTGGGAAGGGGTAGGGGAATTTTTTTCCTTTTGTTCGTTTCCTTTTTTTTTTTATTTCTTCGTCTAGATTTCGTGGTTTTTGTGACACCGCTGGAGAAGGTAGTCAACGATTACTTTCTCTTCACAACGAACGCCAGTTTGCAAGAGAGATACCGCTTTACGACGCTTGTGCCTTTTGGGAAACCAAGTGCTAGAATCGGATCTATAAAAGCAGGGAAATGCTGAAGAACTGAGCTACCGAGGCCAGATGGTGTCGGATCAATAGAAGAATCGGGGTTCTTATTAAATTTAGGTGAAGGAGACGGCTTTTCTCAGACGTGTCAGGACTGGAATAGGTCAGGCCAGTTTTGCAACGATCCGAGTCAACTGGAAGACCACCCGACAGATACCAATTATAGTTAATAAACAGGAAATCCTGTCTATGGCATTATTCTCCTCCCTGATGCGTGACAGCAGTTAACCTAGCCAACTTGGACTATTAGTCATTAATACACGACCATTAAATAAGAAATAATGTCATTTAATCTAGCCATTTAGGGTGTTAATCAGGATTATTGGCAATAAATAATAAATAATGGCATTAACTCCAGCCATATAAGAGTATTATAAAGTATTAACAGAAACCCATTAACAAACCCAGTTGCTTCCAAAATATGCATTCATTCCGGCAACTCAACAACTTTGATAGCCTTTAATCGTCAAATATTAAATTGTTGGAAGAAATGCAAATTTAAATGTGAAAACATCAATTTACGCATTCTTTACGAGACCCCAGAGTGACACTTATCAACTAATAATGAGAGAGAGAGAGAGAGAGAGAGAGAGAGAGAGAGAGAGAGAGAGAGAGAGAGAGAGAGAGAGAGAGGGCTACAATAGGTTTAAGGGCACTGGATAAGAACTTGTTTTACACTATCTCAGTGATTACTGGCTAATTGCTGGAGTGGGTTTTCTATTTTAACGAACAATATCTAAATTTGGATTTAGAGTGTTTGTTCATTTGTTTTCTTGTTACAACTGCATATTGCGCGAGGCAAGAGAGGTGACCCGACCCGGCCAGTGTACATTTGCATTTATACTTAAAGTAAGCGTGGTAACTTTTGCAAGATTTTGCGCAAATTCTAAGGGTTTTTTCTGCCTCTCTCTCTCTCTCTCTCTCTCTCTCTCTCTCTCTCTCTCTCTCTCTCTCTCTCTCTCTCTTCTCTCTGGAAATATAATTCATTCTTTCATATATATCTATGTATATATATATATATATATATATATATATATATATATATATATATATATATATATATATATATGGAATTTGTATATATATATAAATATATATATATATATGTCTGGAAATATAATTCATTCTTTAAATATATATATATATATATATATATATATATATATATATATATATATATATATATATATATATTTATATATATTATATCGATAGACAGATAGTTAGGTAGATAGATATATGTACATAAATAAAAAAATAAAAATATACATATATATATATATATATATATATATATATATATATATATATATATATTTATATATATATATATATATAAATAATATATACATATATACGTGTGTGTGTGTGTGTGTGTGTGTAAGCTCTATAGTTTTGGAGATGTGCTAGTTATTCGTCTTGGCAGGTCACCGAGACTGGATGGAATACAAGTGTGAAGTACTGATACAGAATTTAGTGTTTAACCAAGTGGTAGGCCAAGATGTGTAAGGTATACTACTGTGGTGAAATCCTCCTTGTACACATTATGTGAAATTGTCGCTTTTGACAACGGGAGAGGTGATAGAGGAGACTTTAAGAAAACCTATATATGGGCATAACGAAACTTAAATAATTGGGAATTAGAAAGGTAAGTTTTTGACTGAGGAACTACACAGAAAAGAATGATTTTTAGCGGTTTAGACGAGAAGGAAAGTTCATGGATGACATGTCTATATGAAAAAAGCAGTGTCTGAAGTTTCTAAATAGGAGCAGAAACTCCATGTGGCACATATGGACCACAGAAAGAGGTTACGAAAAAATTGTAAATAAAAAAAATTATTTGGCGGGTGGTGAAAAAGTTTGGATTTGGAAGTAAGTTGTTCAGAGAAATTTGAAATTTTCACGACTATGTAACTTGTCAAAAGGAGAATGCTGATTTGTTGTACTGTATATGTGGGTCCCAGACGAGGATATACCAGGCAGTTGAGGCTGAATAATATATTTGCTGAGAGAGGCAAGGGAAAGGACAAGATATATCCATACAATGTTGACGAAGGAAGAAGGGGTTTGAGATAAGATATAGGAGCTGATAAATAGTGTGAATGATTCTCAAAGTGGTTTTTCAAAGTGAATGTTATCAGCTTCAGTGAAAAGGTAGAAGGAAAGTGTCTATAGAAACAAAAGACTGAAACCATGATATTAATACTGAGCCTGATTACGTGGTTGAATAAAAAAGAAACAGTAAGAAAACTGCAGAGTTTATCTGACAAAATTAATGTTGTGAAAGAGATGCCTAAAGGGCGTTACATGTAGATGTAACATAAAGGTGTGGTAATAAAATTGTTAGCACTGGTGGACAGAGAGATCACAGTTTTTTAAGATGTGTGGAGAACTGACGAAGACTGTTAAAAAATGGCCAGTTCTTGCATAATCATGGGACTCGCTATTTTCATGAAAAGCAGTAAAGCTACATCGTTCTATTGCTGGAGTGAAGAGGGGTTTCTATTGGATGTGCTATTATGAAGTTCAAGTTTGTAAATAGACAACTTGCCAAAAACACTGTGAAAATCAGAAGTTGAAAGTGCATTACGAAGTTTTTGTTAATATGACCAATAGATTTTAGTTGTCTGTAGAAGAAAACTATTGTGCCGGCTTTGCCTGTTCGTCCGCACATTTTTCTGTCCGCACTTTTTTGTCCGCCCTCAGATCTTGAAAACTACTGAGGCTAGAGGGCTGTAAATTAGTATGTTATCATCCACACTCTAATCATCAAACATTCCAAATTGCAGCCCTCTAGCCTCAGTAGTTTTTATTTTATTTAAGGTTAAAGTTAGCTATAATTGTGCTTCTGGCAACGATATAGGATAGGCCACTACCGGGCAGTGGTTAAAGTTTCACGGGCTGCGGCTCATACAGCATTATAACGAAACCACCGAAAGATAGATCTATTTTCGGTGGCCTTGATTATACGCTGTAGCGGCTGTACAGAAAACTCGATTGCGCCTAGGAAACTTAGGCGCATTTTTTAATTCTTTTATATTTCAAACAAAAGAGAAAACTTAAGGGAGGATACCTTGTACAGTTCTTGTAAGATATCTACGTTTGCATGTGAATTAAGCTACAAGGAATCCTTACTTCAGTATTAATCCACGCATGAAATGAGAGAGCCTTCATTTACTTTTTGGAATTTCAAGGTTTTCAACTGGATACGTATCCAAAACTACTAGAAATCGCGAAAGTCAAGATTTCATTTGTAATCACTGCAGGTACATGGTACACATGAATGACTATTATATATATATATATATATATATATATATATATATATATATATATATATATATATATATATATATATATATTTATATTATATATATATCATATATATATATATATATATATATATATATATACATATCTATATACATGTATATATACATATTTGCACTATATTATATTACACAACACACACACACACACATATATATATATATATATATATATATATATATATATATATATATATATATATATATATATATATATATATATATATATATATATATATGTACAGTATATGTATAAATATTATTGGAAATGCATTTAGTTATATGTGAATGAATGTAACGTGTAATCATTCATGTATTCTAAAGAAAAATATCCCTGCGAAACAGTATTTTATCTATATTCTTCTTCTTCCTCTTCTTCTCCTTCTTCTTCTTGGAGAGAGAGAGAGAGAGAGAGAGAGAGAGAGAGAGAGAGAGAGAGAGAGAGAGAGAGAGAGAGAAATGAAAAAAGAATTTTGATTAATGGAAGATAAACTTGGCGCTACGTCATAAGGCCAGTCCATTCTCCGATAAGCAAACTGGCAAAAACTATCACACGGGGAGAGAGAGAGGCTGCCATCGCCCAGAGAGAAAGTACATTGATCCTCGTGTACACAGTCTGTGATTTTTTATTCATTTCCTCTTGACATACAGTTTTTTTTCTTAGTAAAAAAGTTTCTAAACAAGATTACAGACGCCAACTGTAAATATCTCCTTGAACGGTAATCGTTTCGTTGTTTGGATAAGAGTTTGAATGGTATTTTTGGTAACAAATATGTATTAAATAAGGTTCATTTACTGAGAAAAAAATGTCTGCGATAATGAATATTACCAACAGAAAAAATCCAATGGCAAAGATATGTAAGAAATGAATAAAAAAAAAACTAACAACATGCAGGAATACTCGGAATATTTCTCGTGTGAAGAGATGCAAAAGCGTGCATTTACTTGTAGAAATATTTCGATTCTTCTTCATGCAATCAAATAACAACGTAAACTAAATTAAAACTGTACAGATATCGAAGGCAAACTCAAAGTTTTAGATTTATAGCGCTTTGGCTAAAGATTCTCTGCCTACCCAGCCATCTATCGACCACTGTTAGTCCTCGCTCCTGCCTACGACAGTTTCATCACAGTTTCATTTGTTATCGTTGCCAGCCTTATATCCATCTCCACCGAAGCTGTGATCCACTTAAGTTGGTAAGTTAGCGTTTAGGTCAATGACAGCAGGAAACCTAAATCACATCCAAATATAGTATTAAGATATAAAGGCAAATGTCATTACAATGGCTGGTTAATTTAGTCACAGTTATCATGGTATGTCATACTCTCTCTCTCTCTGGTATCATCAAAAGAGATGAATTACATTAAGCTTCATAAGTAGAAGGGATAGAATTATGATAATAGGAAACAAGAGGAACAATAAAAAAAAAACGGGATAATCCGTACCTTTTAAAGCACATGAAAAAATGATATTCCTTTGATTTAAGCCAAGTCTCTCTCTCTCTCTCTCTCTCTCTCTCTCTCTCTCTCTCTCTCTCTCTCTCTCTCTCATATCCCAAGAGGTTTACCCTGAACGGCAATATATGAAAGTATGAGACACCGGGATACTTCAAATTACGGGAGAAAACTGAATGTGGTGAATAAAAAATCTCTCTCTCTCTCTCTCTCTCTCTCTCTCAAGAAGTTAAAAGGCCAGAGAAGTAGGCGAGGAATGCATTAGTTAGGATTCGATCGTAAAGTGCGACCTCACTCTTTTGTGCGCCGCGAGGAGAGAGAGAGAGAGAGAGAGAGAGAGAGAGAGAGAGAGAGAGAGAGAGAGAGAGAGAGAGAGAGAGAGAGAGAGATTGTTCTTTCAAGTTGTCATTTTGATTTCTTTATTTGCACACAAGCGCAGTCCTACAATATGTTTTGTGTAAAAAAAAAAGGTTCTATATATAGTATTTCAGGTTTCACCAGCGTTTCTCTCCATTCACAAAATTTCAATATATTTTTCCACCCCATTCACAATATTTCCATATATTTTTCCAGTTTTATTATATTATATAACGAAAGCTATAATACAAATACTGCTGGTGAAGGTTTAATCATACCGTAAAAATTATGACATATATACATAAGTATATATATATTTATGTGTGCGTGTGTAAATATGTATGTATGAATGTATGTATATGTATGTATATATATGTATATATATAATATATGCTAATTTACGTATTTCAGAAGCAACGTAACTTTTTCCTTTAATATCTAGTATGGAAAGGCACTCCTGGAACGCGCAGTTTATCTCAGTAATTCTTATTATGCCTAACATTTCGGCTACGCGGCAGCTAAACAAATCCTAATATGATATTCACTCTTTCCCAATTTTAGGTTTTTCCTCTCTTTAAGGTCTTTTTCAGGTATCCCCCAAGGAACAACATGAGCGATAAAATCGAAGCGCGACCGATAACCAGCGAAGCCAGCGGACTATCTGCTTGTAACGGCATAAAATCGAAGCTAAGTAGCGTCCAGCGGACTCTAATCTCCCCGAATAATGAGGTTAATTGACTGGTTATCGTCCCTTATCTCCGGCGATAACAAGGGCGAGACATCGCAGATGGAACGAGATAGCGAAGCGAGATAACAGCGGGAGATAGCGATTGTTTAGCTCTCCGGCAACGCCTGTCGCCGAAGCTGTTTTATAGTTCCTCGCAGCTGTCTCCTCGGGTGCTATCTGTGGGCGATAGCGTCACTCGCTCTCGACGGAGATGCGAGACTAGCCATTGTTTGGGAGGACAATGAGAAAAAGCTTTTCCTGGTTAGCGTTATTAATATTCAGACGAGGCAGCCCTTCAGAGAGAAACGTATGTTTATATACCCTACCACTCGCTCGTGTGGCACGCAAGTAAAAACTATTAAGAGATAAAGCAGTACGCAGGAGGCATTACAAGAAGGCGGCTGGGAAAGTGGGTTTTAAATTCAGTGTCATAACGAGTCGTGCGCATTCAGTGTGCGGAAGCCTTCCCTTATAAGCTACTAATTGGAGGATAGAAACACAAGAAAAATGGTCTTTTATAAAACAAATTGTACGAAAAAATGTCATCTTTGACACGAGCAGATTTTTATCCTAAAAAAAACGTAAATAAGATTTTTATTTAATTCTTAATGAATAGACTTATACACTACAATAAAATAGAAAATAATATAAAAGGTCACACAAGTAAAATATCTTCTCTGTGTAACGAATTGTACAAAAATAGTGGTTCCCTTTAACATAAAATGGCATTTATCTTTAAAAAAAAATTAAGATTTTCACTTTATTCTTGACGAATGGGGACTTACAGCTTTATAAACTTCAACTATAGGGAAAAAAATTAACAAAAAACCCAAAAGAAAAAACATTTTCTATACAACAAATTGCACGTAACTAAACTGTCACCTTAAACACACTGGCATCTGTCTGATAAAACGACATGGACATTTTTACTTTATTCTTAATGAAAATGAACGAAATATTCATATCTTAGACTATAAAAATAAAGGGTCTATATAACTTTCACTTCAAAAAACCTATCTTTATATTTTAAAGCTACACCAAATATGGCTTTGAAAAGTAATTTTTTCAAGAGTACCCTGTCACTCAAAGCTTCATGATTTTTTAAAGGAATAATTTTAGAATATTAATCATGTCTGTAAGAAATATTAAAATATTATGTCGTCCTATCGTTTAAAAGGTATATATTATTTTTCATATTAAATACATTCCAAGAACCTTCCGAAAACGACCTCCACATAAATATGATTCTATCGATACTTTAACATAAAAATTGCTCTCCAGACTTATTCTCTTAGTTACGGATTGAAATAACATAATAGAAGAGGCAAATTAACAATCAATCAATCAATCATTTCCTGTGGCACCCACGGGGATGCATGGGGGATACAAATTTATACAAAAGTAAAACAAAGTTAAGTGCACAAATTAATAACGGATGGAAACAAAGTTTATTTTACATCTATTGTTACTCTACTCCTTAAGTAAAACTGCTAAATGACCTGGTTTGTTAACACAAAGAATTACAAAGTAAGAATTATCATGATTACTCGTACCTGATAAATCTGTAACAAGGAAATATCCTGAAAAAAAAGGAAACGGAAGAATAAAGCAATACAAAAAAAAAAAATAGAGAAAACCAAAAGAACATTGCGTAATACGAACCCTTTTAAAAAAAAGGCGTGTATTTTGGAAAATGAAGTTAAAACTTTCAGAAAATGGATCACAGGTTTAGTGAAAGCTGTTCCTAATTCTTCACTTAGAATCGTGCAATAATATGAGGTGCATTTCTCGAGAATGAATTGCAATAAATTTCCCTGACATGCATCATGAGACAATTTATTACGCGAGAAGGAAGTGGAAAAGAAAAAAGGAAATAAATAAAGAGCAGAATGATTATTTCAATGAACATAAATAACAACATTCACCGCTATACTAATTGATCTTCACTGCAGTAAGAAGTGACTTTGATTGGGGATATAGAAAAAAATTCCCACATTCCCAATTTAAATCGCTTCTTACTACAGTAAACTCATTGAACATTTAAGCACATACTGCTTTGTATGTTCTTAAAAAAAAAAAAATCGGATACAGCTTCATATTAGAATGGAAACGTCCTGAGTAGGCTTGGAAATACAAAGTAAAATAAAAAAACAAGTAAAAAATGCGCCGAAGTTTCTTAGGCGCAATCGAGTTTTCTAAACAGCCGCTACAGCGTATAATCAAGGCCACCTGAAATAGTTCTATCTTTCGATGGTCTCAGTATAATGCTGTCTGAGCCGCGACCCATGAAACTTTAACCACGGCCTGGTGGTGGCCTATCTATAGCGTTGCCAGAGGCACGATTATGGCTAACTTTAACCCTAAATAAAACTACTGAGGCTAGAGGGTTACAACTGGGCATGATTGATGATTGGAGGGTGGATAATCAACATACCAATTTGCGGCCCTCGAGCCTCAGTAGTTTTCAAGATCTGAGGGAGGACAAAAAATGTGCGGACAGAAAAAAGTGCGGACGGACAGACAAAGCCGGCACAATAGCTTCCTTTTCAGAAAACGAAAAAGCCAGGCTGAAAGCAAACAACATTCAAACAACCCAGCTAAGGGTTTCACACGGATGTAAAACATACAAATAAAAAATGAGCGTTTAATATTTGAGACAACTGGGAGTGAAACATGCCGTGACCACTTAGGTCATCCCCAAGCCAAGAGGAAAACTTATGACAATAAGGGATAGGGGAAAAAACTGTGCCTCTTATAATACACAAAAAACGTAATATTTTTAATTATATTAATCCTTCGGTATCAGAGCGCGCATTACAAGAAATAAAACAAGACAACATTGAAATAAGGCCACATGTTATTTAATGTGCCTTCATTTAAAATTTTCAGGTTATGAAACAGAAAGCAAACGCAATAATGTAATAATTATAATAAAAAATTTGAACTAATATGTAAAATAATATAAAAAAGTGTAAAATTTGAAATATGTAAAAATTTAAAATAAAATGTAACTTGTGAAGATAATTAAATGCTCACTGTGTTTAACCACAACGTAGCATATTCAAAAAAAAAAAAAACACTCATTTAAACTGAAAAAGCTCACACGTGCTAATTACTCAATAATAACGTCACTGAAATACAATACTAAATAAAAAATTAATTTATTATATATATATATATATATACTGTATATATACATATATATGTATATATATATATATATATATATATATATATATACTGTATATATATATATATATATATATATATCTCATACGTATTGAATACAATACTAAATAAATTATTAACGAAAAGGCAAATAAACAAGAGAAACGTAACCACCAAACTTGAAGTTAGAGAGAAATCAATCAAACCACACAAACAAACAACCGCCAAAAACACACACACACAAACACGAGGTTATTGGGTCAGTGAATGGGAGTCTCTCTCGCCGCAGCAGAATTCCATAAAGATTCCAGCTAATTTGAAAGGTGAAGAATTCTATTGGCATTTCGGGATGATGGCAAGAGAGGAATTTTTCTCAGCTATTTTCAGAGTTCGCGAGGCACCTGGACGGTAGAGACTGAAGCAGTTATGGCGTTCTCACTGCACGGATCTTTACGGTTTATGGGCGTTTAAATTGTTTACATTCTAAATGTTAATACAGTGACACCATAAGTAGTGTATGATATATATATATATATATATATATATATATATATATATATATATATATATATATATATATATATATATATATATAATGTGTGTGTGAAAGAAAGAGAGAGAGAGAGAGAGAGAGAGAGAGAGAGAGAGAGAGAGAGAGAGAGAGAGAGAGAGAGTAAACTGCCCACACTGAAGCCAGAAGATTTATGATCTAATATATGTTATATTTTCGCATTCCTAGATACTTTTGTTTAAAAAATACTAAAAATTTAAGTTTAGTGCAAAATGCTCAGAGTGATTCGAACTCATAAGACAGCAATTATACTTGAGAGATATAAAATCATGGAGGAATTGAATTTCAATTACAATAAAATATTTCTTACATAAACATATGTCTCGCATACGAACAAACACTTTTTAAAAGCCATATTTTTTCATCCACAGTTCAATAAGGAACAGTTAACATTTAAGTACTTCATCACGAAAAGGTATTTAATTTTTTTTCTCTAAAGCATTAACACTAAGAAGGAAATTTAATATTAATAAATTCACCGAGCAAATAAAACGACTCTCGATAAAGTCCAGCAAATAAAATACAAAAACTAAAAGCAAAACCTTTCACAAGGATGTTCCTCATTTTTATGCTCGTTTCCAGACATGTTAGAAATACCATAATCGATAAGTGATGTATAATCGCACGGCTCGTCACTTGGACTCAGCTTCTTTCGTATATAAAAAAGATTAAAATATACCAGCGTCTGCAGCTGTAGCTAATACTTCTCCACGTTTAAACATATTCCGAAGCATCAAATAAGTGGGAGATATCTGTTTTAAGATATAAAAGCTGGGCAAAACATTTTGCAGTCTAATCAGTAAATCTTTTAGACTAGGCGGTACTTGAAGTAACAGAAAAATCAGTTACTTATGCAAAACAAGTTGACCAAAGTATCAATGATATAAAGAACGAAACAGTCCTAGTTATTAAACAAGATTAAATTGATGTCAAGGGAACTTAACAGCAAAACATGCCACAAAATTACCATAGGTTTCCAAACACTGTCACTAATGTTTTCTTTCAAGAATACTAAGAAGTGGTTAGTACAGTTACCGACTTACTCTGCGTCATTTATGTTTACTTTCAAGAATGCCAGAACACTGCAGTTTCCGCTTAATGAAAATAGGCAGCAATGACAAATATTAATAGTAAAATGGCTTTCTTTAATCCTTACCAAAATCTTTTCCTCAATAGGGTATCGCCTCATTCTTGATTTCGTCCGGATTTATCCTAGTTCTTTCACCCGTTTCACCATTATTTTCACACCGTCAGAAATGCAAAATAAATAAATAAAATAAATAAATAATAAATAAATAAATAAAAATCAGCCTTCCAGCTTCACCAAAAAAAAAAAAATAAAAATTAAATGAAAATCTTCCAACGCAACATCAATGTAATGCATGTACACTTCACTCACCCAAGAAGAAGAAATAGGAGAGAATTTGAGATTCGAATCTCTCTCTCTCTCTCTCCGCTTGATGGCACTTTTTATCCATCATTTATCCTAAGCGAAACTCCTCGAAACTCTTCGTGGCAACGGTGGAGACTCTAGCAGGACCTTCTGACGGTCGCCGTACGACAAAGACCCCAACTTAGGACAGACACCGACGTGAGGAACCATTTTTAATAGGGACGTCGGTCCTTCGCTTTGCAAGTCGCGATTGGAATCAGCCTGTCGCCGGAGTTGAAGTCAGCTCTCCTTGACCTGCACTTTAGGGGAGCTGGGACCCCCCTACGTACTCGCACATATACCCTTTTTTAACGACCCCCCTCGAAGGGAGTCGCCCAAAAGACTCGCCCTCAGGAGGGACCCCCTCCCGAGGCCGTTTCTTTGGAGAATCCTGCCGTCCGGTAAGGGTGAAGGCCTTGCTAGGTATTCAGCTTTCCATACACAAAGGGACACGAATCAGGCTCTCTAAGTTGTAGATATTTATCATAAATAAATAAAAAATTTCAATAACTTTTTGTTTACAAATTAGGTTTAAATACAAGACTTAAATGGATTCCTACCTTTTAAATCTAGATTTAACGTTCGAATCTACTGTTTTCCATTCTTGCAAACCTTATGTGCTCGATAAATACACAAATGTCAGGCATTTTTCTTACAAACTTGATTTAATTATGTGATTTAAATGGGTTCCAAGTTTGAAATCTAGATTAAACTTAAAATCAACAGCATACTTTTCTTGCAAACTTGGTTTAATGATGCAATGTCAAACAATTATGGATTTTAGAAACTTTATATATATATATATATATATATATATATATATATATATATATATATATATATATATATATATATATATATATACATCCATAACTGGTAATTGCAAAATACAAATTCTTGTCAGATTTCTCAAAGGAGAGACATCGTTGAATTTCTTTTACGGCTCTGAATTTTATCACAGTAACAGGCTGTAAAATATCATATGGCCAAAAAGTACTAATCAATAAAAGTTAAGCTTTATATTATAGAGTATTATTGCTCTCATATACTGTGGCAGATGGATAATACTAATACTGTAAATGGAAGACTGCAATATCTGCAAAAATACAAAACTGAGAAAAATGGTAGATACTGCAGTTTTCCCTTGCCTTACTACTGATTTTGCAGATACTGCAAATGGGACCCCCTAAATAAAACATTGAAGAATCATTCTGAAACTGCAGTAACTAGTGTATTAGTGTTTCACGAGCCCAGTAGGTGGCATACCTCAATTTCGAAAATAGTTTCAGAGCATTTATCCCAAAAATTTCAATTATATTTCTAATATTAAATCTGTTTACCACCTGTCTTGTAAGTCTGTATGTAAACTAGTACAATAACTTGTATTGTTCCTTCGAAAATGAATATTATTTGAAACCACTACCTTTGATTGATTGGTTTGCCCTGTGAAATATGGCGTCGCAGTTTCTAAGTTTCCCGCCTGAGGGTGAGATGTTTTCCTCACAAAGAGGAGTAAAATGATGAAACAATAAAAAAAAGTAAAATGATGAAACAATAAAAAAAAAATAACAAGTAAAAAGTGCGCCGAAGTTTCTTAGGCGCAATCGAGTTTTCTGTACAGCCCGCTACAGCGTATAATCAAGGCCATCGAAAATAGATCTACCTTTTGGTGGTTCCGGTGTAATGCTGTATAAGCCGCAGCCCACGAAACTTTAACCACAACCCGGTGGTGGGCTATCCTATATCGTTGCGAGAAGCACGATTATGGCTAACTTTAACCTTAAAGGCTAGAGGGCTAAAATTTGCTATGTCTGATGATTGGAGGGTGGATGATGAACACACCAATTTGCAGCCCTCTAGCCTCAGTAGTTTTTAAGATCTGAGGGAGGGCAGAATACTCTTCGTTTTACAGAAAAGTAAAAAAAAAGACAGGTGGAAGGAACGGAATTTTTATTCTTTGAGTTTTTAAATGTTCCGTTATACTCGATCCTTGTTTTTTTTTTTTTTTTTTTTTTTTTTTTGCAAAATCCCGTCAGACAGCATTCCCGCTGCTCTTGATTTCCACTGCAGGAAATTAAAGGGTTACTTAAATTTTAACATTTAGCAGACGGCGCCATAATATTGCAGAGATTCCTTTCAAACTGATTACCGAATTTATGTATACCGTTTTAATAGTGTTCACCAAAATTACTGTTACAACGCACGCGCAGTATGTATATATATATATATATATATATATATATATATATATATATATATATATATATATATATATATATATATATATATATATATATATATAAATATATATACTGTGAGAGAGAATATTAGGTTTCAATCTCGTCTCTCTCAGGTCCTGCCATCTGGTTAGTGAACTGTAATATTTATTGCTCGAGGAAATCACTACGGTTGCTCACTCAGTTTCAAGTTTGTGTGTGTATGTATGCATGTATGTATGTATGTATGTATATATACATATATTATATGTATATATATATATATATATACATATAATATAAAATATATATATATATATATATATATATATATATATATATATATATATATATATATATATTGTATATTCACAAATATATATAAATATAACTTTAAACTAAATGGGCAATCATACTGATTTCGAAGAGTAATAAATAATATAGATTACTAACCAGATGGCAGGTCTGAAACCTAACATTCTCTCTCTCACACTATTTAATTTCCCACTCTTGGACCAAATATCCAAGAATTACAAAACTTGCCACAATTATCTCCCTAATTTCGTCCTCGACTGGAAGCTTGTTGAATGAGCTGATCTTTACAACCGACCAAAATATCTCGGCAGAGTTGACGCCTTCTGAATAATCTTCTGAATAACCGACGGCCAGATGTCTTGAATCTTAAGTAACGTCCAATCGCAACTGGTTTGAAACGATTCTAGCAAACGGTGTACAAGATTATTACTTTGGTTTTCGGAGCTAGAAGGAAAGGAGTATTTGTTTGTTTGTTTGTTTTTTTTTTTGCCCTAGAAGAAGGAAGAAGTAGCTTAGGATTCGTGAAGTAACACTCCCACACCTATGCACGTACACATGCGCACATACACAATAAATAAATAAAGAAGTGTCTCCAACATCTAAACACACTCAAACACACACACACACACACACACACTCTCACAATAAATAAAGAAGTGTCTCCAACACCTAAACACACTTAAAACACACTCTCTCTCTCTCTCTCTCTCTCTCTCTCTCACAATAAATAAATGTCTTAAACATCTAAACACATACAAATACACACGTATAAAGCAAATAAATAAAGAAATGTTTCAAACTCCTAAACACACACAAACACACACACAAACACAAACTATCTCTCCCACACAGTAAATATCGAATTGTGAAAAAAACTCCAACACAAAAACAAAAACAAAAAACGTTAAGAAAACAATATAACTAATCAGAGTTTAATTTCAATTTCATGTCAGGAATGTTATTAGGGCACATATCTACAAATCAGCCTCTTGTTCTCACGTCCCAAAAAAACGCCCATTCCGTAGAGTGGGCGAATAGGTCTTGTGGGCGGTGAGCGATTTCGGCGAAAATGTCAACGGCAAAGGGACCATCAATCAACACCACCTGACGCACTGCCATGTTCCCTCTCTCTCTCTCTCTCTCTCTCTCTCTCTCTCTCTCTCTTTCTCTCTATCTCTCTCTCTCTCTCTCATATAGACGCGTGCGCACTCGCCGCATTTGAAACTTGTTTGCAGTTACTATGCAACGAACATGGTAGGAGACCTCGACAAATTTGAAAATATTCGAAGAATCCGCGCTTCTCCAAACCGACAAGTATTCATGGCCTCTATGTGTGTGTTTTTGTATTATATTTGCTTTCCAATCATATTTATCACCGCTGTTTTATACTTATTTGACGCGGGAAAATAGGATGAACAAGTAAGCCAGTACGACAATGAAAAGTACCCCGCGGTGTACTATCATTTTTCCTCCGTACTTGGGTACGCTTTGCACCGACGAAGCCGAAGCCGTAACCTGGCCCGTATCCGGACACTTGTTTACCACCGAACAAGGGCACCAACGGCATCTTAATTGCCGATTGATATCATTTGAATGGAGCTCAAATTAAAAAGGTTGATAAAAATGTACTTAGGACGAGTTGCTCGTGTCAGCAGACCGAACCCACGGGATAGGGTGTGCTTGGGAGCGCAAACTGGAATAGATGAAAGGAGGATTATGTAAATGAAGAATAAATGAAGTGGATAAAGGAAAATAATGGAAGAAGTCTCAACATGCAAAATAGAGAATGGTAGAGAAAAGGAGTTTTTCTGTATAAATAGAATGGAAAAACTACATCAAAAATTTATTTATATTTTCAGGTGAAATATCATGAAATGGAGCGGCACTTTACGTTTCTTGGGAGTCGGAATTAGTAAATATCAGCCGAGCATGTAAAATTTGTAGCCTGTTTTAAAATTCCCAAAAATGTTTATGAACAAAAGTCTCTGCAAAATATGTCATTAATGATATTAGTACTGTTATTGAGAACTCTGATATGGGACAAACATAGGCCCGTTAAGCAACTACACACAAAACATTTGTGAAAATGAAGAGAAGTAACGCACTCAAAAGGCAAGAATAAATGGGTAAATATCAACTTTTATAGGTAGGGGTTTTGAAATACCAGAAACATTAAAGGCAATGGAGCATGGTACTTCCAAGTCGCAGTTCAACCTCTACAACATCTGAAGGTTATTATTTCAAATTTTAAATATTGCCAGAGTTTGTTTCACCGTTTGCAGAGAACGACTGAGGTCCGACGAAGTGTCATTGCAGAATCCCAGTTATATACATGATAATGATGATGCTCGGCAGATATAATTAGATGGGTAATTCTAGAGGCAAATACATTATCATTATCAGTAGTGTACCGTTACCGTCAGAAATGACGGTAATATAAGAGAGGGTCGGGTAAATAACATTCACGCTTAGGTTTTAAAGACCTTTTCATTCTCTGTATTTTTATAAGGGTTATTCAGGAGACGGGATGACACGAGGCTGAATTAACCACAGACTGACGTCCTAACCCTATAGTAATAACAGTTGATTTTACCTACAAACATGAGTAAAAAATACGCCAAAGTTTCTAAGGCGCAATCGAGTTTTCTGTACATTGTATAATCAAGGCTACCGAAAACAGATCTATCTTTCGGTGGTCTCGGTATAATGCTGTATTGTGGCCTATCCTATATCGCTGCCCGAAGCACGATAATGGTTAACTTTAACTTTAAATCAAATAAAAAAATACAGAGGGTAAAGGGTTGCAATCTGGTAAATTTGTTGACGGGGGGGTGGATGATCACCATACCAATTTGCAGCCCTCTAGCCTCAGTAATTTTTAAGATCTGAGGGCGGACAGAAAAAGTGCGGACGGACAGACAAAGCCGGCACAATAGTTTTCTTTTATAGAAAACTAAAAAAAGTAAATATATGAAAAATTTACGGATACACTTCGCATTTGGCAAGTTAGAAGTTATACAGTACATATAAGCATATCGACATTCCTACGGAACCAGAACAAAGGTCACAGAACAGAAGTCCCATATGGAATGGAGAAGGGCACAGTGCAAAGGAGAAAGAATTCAAACATAAAATTAGTTACTGAAGGTGCTTTTTGAGGATACCTGCAAGTCAAGGAACCCAAAAACCAAGACTTCTAAAGGTCATGGGTCAGAAGTTATGGCAAAGCCACCTAAGGCATCAGAACATTAGCTACAAGGTCATCACGGCGTAAGAAAACTGACTGTGGCAGCATCCGAGATGAATTAGAATTCACCAATAAATGGACGGACACTCACTAGCGAAAACTATTGTGCTGGCTTTGTCTGTCCGTCCTCACTTTTTTTCTGTCTGCACTTTTTCTGTCCGCACTTTTTCTGTCCGCCCTCAGACCTTAAAAACTCTTGGCTAGAGGGCTGCAAATTGGTATGTTACTCATCCACCCTCCAATTATCAAACATACCAAATTGCAGATACTCAGCACCAACGATAGGTTAAAATGATATCGGCTATGGGTATTTACCGTCAGCCAAAATAAAAAAAAAAACGGACGATGTTTAAATGAGCAGACCAACTAAACAAGAAGCTGTTAATGAAAGTTCTGAAGCTGCTCATGAAAGTTCTGAAGCTGCTCATGAAAGTTCTGAAGCTGCTAATGAAAGTTCTGCTGGCATTCAGACACAAGGGAGGCGCAGATGATCGGAAGGACCTGGTACTAATTCCTTAATTTTTACAGAAAGAAACCTTTACAAACAATACCCAGTTTTATGGCAGCATTCATAATCCATTTTTCATTTGCGTCAATGAGGGATCGGTGTAGAAAGTAAATATCAGAACTGTAAATTATTCATTTATTAAGTACATTGTTACTTGCACTCACAGCATTGTGGAACCGTATTTCTCACTGATCACACCCCTTACAGATTCAGGGTTCATTTAAAATCTCAATTAAGGCCAGCAATCATTTCATTTTACATTTTTTGTGGAGATAATAACTACAACAGTGCTGCACCATCTGTATACTGCATTATCTTACTCATGTCCATAAATATGTCACTAGTAGCCACTAAATCAGTATAGGTCACATAACACTTCTCTTCTGAGCACCAAACAGCTTTCATAGGCCTATGAAAAGAACCATCAACAACAAGTCTGCTGCTGAGACCAATTACATGGCCATTAACACTTTTATAATCTTATGACTAACAAATTCATAGGCAACGATAAATCAGTTTCAGTCTAAAATAACTGTAATTTCAATTCGGTATCAAAATAACTGTAATTTCAATTCAGTGTAAAAATAACTGTAATTTTAATTCAGTATAAAAATAACTGTAATTTCAAAACTACCTGTATTCTTTCCCTTATCTTTCCGTCTCTGTTATAAACCTCCTTTTTCATTTCACACCCCCCTACTACATTCTAATGGAGCAACAACCTTCTGACTATGGAAGGCTAAAAGGTCAAAATAATAACAAAGATGAAGAAAATTCAAATAAACGGAAGAATTTATTTCCAGCTGTGCATCACGCATGCACGTTTCTATGCGATCACGCATGCGCACATACCAATGCGAACTACCGATTCACCGCAAGACGACCAGCGAGAGAAGTGACTTCCAAAGAGACACTAGGCCTTATAGGGAAGGAGGAGGCAGCTCAAATGAGAAATGGCAGCAGAATCCCAAGTGGGCTCAACGATCAATGCTCTCCAGAGCGTCTTATGCAACGAATTTAAAACCGATATGCATTAATAATGAGCCGAAGGATTAAATTCTGTCACACACCTACTGTAGAAAGTGTGGCTGGGACTAATGAAGTCTTTCCAGGGAATGTTTCTGCTTGGACGCCTCGTAATATTAATGGAAGGGAACTTCCATTATTTTCAAAGGTCACAGAAGTAGTCTGCTGGGGAATCATGATTCTTATTGATTCCTTTCTTTGTTTTATCTTTTGCAAGAACGAACTGCACAAGATACTTAACTGTCTATATGAGGCGATGACAACGGGGAAAGTAAACACTGCCACTATTATGAAAATAATAAATAAATAAATAAATAAATAAATAAGACACGCAGCAAGACATACCTTACACTGCTGGACTCACGATCAACAAACTCAAGCAACTCGAGTCTGGTTAGCACTTGGATGGTGACCACCAGTTCAGGTCAGGCACGACTAGCTAAGAAACTCCAGTCATCATACCTAAATTTGGGTACGAACATGGAGCCAGCAATCCCAAACTAAATACCAGTGTTCAAGAAGGTAGGTAAAAACTTTCTGGCTCCAAAACTGAAGCTGAGCATAGGGTTCAGGCTTCAGTCCCGTGATGAAAAAAAAAAACAAAATGGACACTGAAAATGATAGCAGTTATTCAGGTGTGAGAGGCAGTGAGTCACAGTGAGGCCTGTAAACAGAAGACAGTGATTGAGTACAAATCTATCACCGTTGTCACCATAAGAATTTAGAGTAGTTTGGACAGATTTTGAGAATGGAAGGAGTACAGCATGAACCTACCATCCTATTAAAATCTTGTCTATAGAAGATGACGAATAGGATACACTGATCTTTAAATGGTATTTGCCTTTCCTCTTGAGTTTCATTCGATATTTTCTTTAGAAGTAAGGCGAATAAATTGAGAATAAAAAAATAAAGATACACGTCTTCTCTCATCACAACCAATGTTTTATTTGTAATACGAATAAACTTCAAGTTCAATCTATCTATTCACGATTAATCATCTTTAATGAAGATTCAACGGCATCTGAAAAATAATCCTTTTGCTCCGACCTGAGTAGTCGATAAACTAACAGCATCGAGATGTGAATCAGAACGAAACATCCCCTGTGCTCTTGAATTGCTCTCAGTGACGGGAGTACGTAAAATTATGGCTGTCCTTTTTTTTTTTTTTACACGAAATTACAGAAGCAAAAGGTGCCTCAAGTAACCGTACTCCTTCCTCACGGACTTGGTCAAGTCTGGTTTCCTTGCAGTGTGTACTTGGTGACGTTGAAAAAAATATGATGCCATTTTGTTGCCATATAGATCATTTCCTATACGCCTTCCCTTCCTTGTTCCAAGCAATTACTCATGTTTATAACGTTGTTTATTAAATTTCCCAGTAAAGCATGGACGCATCTTTACAGCTACTAATGGATAGGGCAATCATAGCTCCCTGGCATTCTAATCAGTCACTTACACAGCATGTTCTGAGATTTATATGGCTCTTTCAACTCTGGCATCATTCAGCTTTACCTTCATTCCCAGCTAGGGTTGCAGCTTGAAATAATAATAATAATAATAATAATAATAATAATAATAATAATAATAATAATAATAATAATAATAATGTGTTGAAAATTATCAGTGCATCAGCTACATGAAGTTTATAGTAGATTTTCTCAGTCTGTCTAATTAAAATTCTCTATGTTGCTTCGGTCTGCAGGTAAGTGTTCCATATTCATTTCACCATGAATTTTGTTGTACCTTGATTTATGAAAGGAATCCTTTTGAGGGTGATATCTATCTCCTAATGATGAAATGAATGTAGGACAGTTACATGCAGACCGAAGTAACATAAAGTTTTAATTGGAAGGACTGAGAGAGTCTACTGTAAACTATATGTAGCTGATAATTTTCAATACTATCTGTTAAAAGACGGTCTCAGTCCAGTCCACAACAACAACAACAACAACAACAACAATAAATAATAATAATAATAATAATAATAATAATAATAATAATAATAATAATAATAATAAAACGCTCTTCAGAATAAAGCTTTAATTGGAAGGACTGAGAGAGTCTACTGTAAACTCAATGTAGCTGATAATTTTCAATATTATCTGTTTAAAAGAGGGTCTCAGTCCAGTCCACAACAACAACAACAACAATAATAATAATAATAATAATAATAATAATAATAATAATAATAATAATAATAATAATAATAATGAAACGCCCTTCAGAATAAAGTTTTAATTGGAAGGACTGAAAAAGTCGACTGTAAACTCAATGTAGCTGATAATTTCCAATACTGTCTGTTAAAAGACGGTCTCAGTCCAGTCCACAACAGCAGCAACAATAATAATAATAATAATAATAATAATAATAATAATAATAATAATAATAATAACAATAATAATAATATAATCAGCAATGAAACGCCCTTCAGAATATCCAGTGAAGCCTTACACAGCATGTAGGCATCAGCATCTTTCAATATAATTTTTTTATATTATATACGAACTCTTCTCTCCAAATTAACATCAGTGTCATCCTAATCTTATATCATTCTATTTTGTAATAAATACATTGTACTGTGGGTACATATTTTATCATCTGCATGCATACGTAGACAATAAATTCACAAAATCTGTATAATGACAAATGACTCGGCTAGCGGACGCAACGCTTCACTCAGGCTGACGAAAACTAATGGTGTTTTCAGAAAAAGGTGTCAATGAAAAAAAGAAGACTTAAAAAGACGTGGTTGGACAGGTCTCCTCTCTGCACAAAGAACGAAGCTATTGATGCTATCTGGGAGGATCTGATCAGCACAGATTATCTTTTCTGATAATGTGATATATCAATACTGAAAGCGAACCCAATGACTTCGGATTAAGATGACAAAAGACTGAAGCTGAATAAGATGTTGAGAGTCTCCTCCTCGACTTTCAACAATAAAGTACGAAGTTTCTTCGGCGCAATCGAGTTTTCTGTACAGCGTATAATCGAGGTCAACGAAAATATATCTATCTTTCGGTGGTTTCGGTATAATGCTGTATGAGCTGCGGCCCATGAAACTTTCACCACGGCAAGGTGGTGGCCTGTTCTATAGCGTTGCCAGACGCATGATTATGGCTAACTTTAACCTTAAATAAAATTAAAACTGCTGAGGCTACAGGTATGTTTGATGATTGGAGGGTGGATGATCAACATATCAATTAGCAGCAATCTAGCCTCAGTAGTTTTTAGGATCTGAGGGCGGACAGAAAAAGTGCTACAGAAAACTAAAAAGTAAAGTAGAGTTAGGTTGACCTGGACCTCATCAAGAGGAACATTTTAACTCAAACTGCCAATTCGTATCATTTTCAGCACAAAAATTAAACATACAGTAGTGCCAATGCTCATGAAAAATGTACAGTATAATTTCAGCTATCCCAGACACCTATAATCTTTTTCCTTTTAAGGGGCACATCCACTGACTCTTAGTTGGTGGAGCTAAGCTCTTCCTCCTGCCTTCTCATTCATCTCGTCTTCTCCGGGACTGGGTGAGAAACGGGCATTATGTTGGCCGTCCAATTGACCTTTTCGTAAAAATCACCTACATATTTTCTGATCTAGCTGCGTTCGGTCACCAAAATAACCCAACTCCTTCCCCATTGAAATCTTTACATCTGTAAATGATCTTTTATCGAAATTGCATGAATATCCTTCAGAAGGAACTGAGCGAATGTTTTCTAACCTTGATCGTCTTGATGTAATCTAGCTTCCTTTTGGGAATTATTTAGATTAAGGTCCTTAAATTAGATAATACAGCCAAGTATTCGGGGCGTTAACTCCCGGGAAATAGTGCGAGGTGACCATCTTGTGTATTAATTTGTTCTGTCTCTCTTTGAACTCTATGTACTTGAAATTCTCTCTCTCTCTCTTTCTCTCTCTCTTCCCACCTGTCTTTGTCTATTTTGACATGATGCCAGACAAAAAACTGTTGCCCACTTACTTGCGTTTGTCTACATTCCACATGCCTTATGTCTGTGTCTGACTTGCAAGGCAATATCCCATTTGTAACTTTTGCCTTAAAAACAACGCTGTCTTGCAAGTGCAAAGTTCACTTGCAATACATAAGACATTTTTCATATACCTTTTTCATAAGGTATATGGATTATCCCCTTATCTTTTAACCTGTTGAGAGATTTCAACCTCCAGGTTCTTCCTTAAGAGCCTGAAATTCTTTGGCAGATTCAGGTGCATTACAATCTGTCACAGAGCAATTATGCATAAAAATTCATTCACTTTCCTGCCGTTTCTAACTTCATTTGCTCTTGGATAATCTATATCAGAACACAAAGCTTCGGTTCAAGCACAGAATGAGGTTATCTAGGTCAGCCTTCGGCAAGCTGTACAACCTGCAAGCCTCCTTTATGATGGTGCAGTTCAATTGTTACAGAAGCTCAAAGGTTAAGGGACATCTCTGAAGAAAAGGTGCACTTCTAAATGCACTAGGCGAACAGGAAAGGATCCTAAATCTGTCCTAGCAGAAGTTACGGTGGCCCTACACGCTTTAGCTGGCCTGTATTAATTTGCTAAAAGAGGTTGTTCCACCTTAAGGGGATTCGACAATTCGTGGCAATTTACAGTCTCTATAGATCTTGTCTAGATAGGTAAGCCAGAGACCTTTATAGGATAGCCCTCGATTTGGAAGTGGCAGAGGCACAATAACAATATATTCGATCCCGATAAGGCGACCAATTTGCACGAACGCTATGAGCGGTATTGCTCAATGGAGCTACACGTTTCTAGGTTGCCTTATTCCATCAATTCTGGACGTTTTCAGTTCCCAGTTTTTGAGGCTTTCTGACAACCAGCTTATGAATTCTTGCCCTGCGTCTCTGCTTCCACTGGGACGGATAATTAATTGGTTCGAATTCAACTGATCCATTACTCAATTGTCATCCTGAACCAGTAGGGGAAAGGAGCATGGCGTAGAAGTGAGGGAGAAAGTGTAGAAAAAAAGATATATCACAAGAAGAAGAGGGGGGAAAATACTTTCATTCACTTGTTATTTTTGTGGCCCACTGAATGCCTTGCTTCTTTTAGATCCTTTTGTTGTTGCTGTTGTTGTTGTTGCTGAAGGTCGAGCACGATGCCCATAAGAAAACCTTCCGTCTATGATAATAGGAAATAAAAACCCTTGCCTTGCGAGGCCCTATGAGGCGTCTCTTTCCACACCGAACAAACACAATCGAGTAAACAAACCGGTTGTTGGCGCTCAAACAATGGAGCAATATTGAGAGCGAAGTCCCCCTTCGCAACAATGTCCAATCAATAATCCTCTTTATGATTGGCTCGTAATTTTCGAATCGCTCACGGATAAATTGAAATATTTCCGTGGCGTGCAGGTGCGACTATTTATAGCAAGCTTCCGTGCTGTGAGCGAGGGGCAGAAATCTGGGTAGGTCTGTCACATGTAAGGGGTATCAAATTAGGGGTACAAGATACTACTACCGCTGCTATTGCTACTTCTGGTACTACTGCTATTTCAACTATCACTTACGCAAGGTTGGGAGGGCATAACTGAGCATACTTGTATTGAGGAGTGTTTTCTATATGGTAATGGTATGCAGAAGAATGGTTTTACCGTAACTGTCTAGCAAAATTTTGCCTTTTGCAAATAAACATTGTAATGGTCTCATGTCTACATCCCTTGCTGTTATTGATGGTCCAGTGTTATCATCTATAATTACAATATAATTTTTGTTCCACTTGATTGTAATTATATTTTTAATAATTAATTTTACCTATTAATTTTACCTATCTATTAAATCATCTCTCTCTCTCTCTCTCTGTGTGGTGCCAGATAACTTTTAATAAAGCAAATCGTTCTGTTTTTCATTCCTTTTACTTATTCATTTTCTTATCTCTCTCTCTCTCTCTCTCCCTCTCTGATGATAGATAACCTGCAATAAAGCGAATCAATTCTATTTTGTATCATTCCTTTGACTTCTCTTTCTCTCGAGGACGCCAGATAACCTTCAATAAGGCAAATCCAATTCAATTTCTGCCTGTCTGTCCTCCATACTCGCGCAAAAGCGCAAGGTGACCGTGAAACATGAAGCGCAATCAATCGCGGGGTGTGATTTTCATCTTTATTGCAACTGCAGGTCACTTTGGCTGGCTGGTAAAGCTACATTGCTTCTCGCCTACGCTCGAAATTCTATATCAATAGCTCTCTCGCTTAGGTGGGATGGTTTGGATTAAAAAAAAAAAAAAACACACACACAAAAACACGATCATGTATAAAGTGCTTGCTGATATTTTTTTAAAGTTATATTCACAATCCCCCTAGATGGGATGGACCCTAGCGAATGTCTTTCCTTGATACTAATATCGATTTTTACACTGTTCTCCGTCTTTTTATCATTTCTTGAGTTCTGTTTTACTTAGTCTCTTCGGAAAAGGGTTCTTAAATTTTTTTTTTATCTCATATGTAAAATAATCTTTCTCACATGTCATGGTCAAGCTTATTAATTTTCGTTTATTGTACCCAAAATTTGAGTAGATTCGTAACCATATTCTATTAAGCTAAACTGATTTATACGAAGATTCTGTTCTTTTATAGATACTTCTATATATGTGTATCACACACCCACACATCTATTTTCTCTCTATATATACATATAAAGTATATATACGTATATATACATACATACATACATATATATACACACACACACACACACATATATATATATATATATATATATATATATATATATATATATAGAGAGAGAGAGAGAGAGAGAGAGAGAGAGAGAGAGAGAGAGAGAGAGAGAGAGAGAGAGAGAGAATGTGTGTGTGATAGACAGATATAGAAGTTTTTCTATAAGTAGGGAATATAAATTAGTTATATATATATATTCATATTATATATATATATATATATATATATATATATATATATAATATATATATATATATATATATATATATATATATATATATATATATATATATATATATATCTATATATATATTCACAATATATATACACGCACCAATAACAAAAAAAAAAAAAAAAAAACATTCACTGCTCTCTTCACAAGACTGAAGAACAGAACTGCACTATCAGCAACTCCATATCCCTACCCGGAACGTTCATAAGCAACACATCAACCTCTACCCGTACTTGGCTTCCATAAAGGGAAGCTGCCTTTGCAATCGCGTCTTCCATTCATATTCTCCCAGACCCTTCGCAAAAATCCATGCAAACTTATTTGCTTCGCCTCTTCTTTGTCTTACCTGGATTTTCATATCATCATCCGGTATATTTACTTCCAAATACCTATGCTAACCAGCTATTTCCATCCTTCATCCATTTATAATATTATTAACATATTTTCCTCCATCCTTCTAGGTTCCAGTTGTATTCATTAACTTAACTGCGTTCATATTCCTTTCCAAATCTCAGTGTGTTAAATTGCTATTTTATTCTCAAAGAGAAAGCAACCCAATTTAACTGCAAGCGTTTTTAATCTTTGAGTCTTTAAGTCCAATGTCTTTATTCTTGAAGCACAAGTAGCTTTTGACTTGACTGCAAGCAATATCGAAGGATTGCCTTTAAAAATAATCCTTTTTATTCCTTCCAGATAATTGTCTCCAATGTTTACTTAGCAGTCTGAAATAATCTGTAGGATTCCTTGCATATTTTTTCTCGCTTGCCTAGTATCCTGATAAGTGCAAATGAAAAATCATCACCTTATAAAGAAAAGGCATGAGTTAAGACAAATTTAGTTAAATAAGAATACTAAAAGTATCTTGACGGTTTAGACACAAGCAGTTGATAATGATCTCTTCCACTTCCAGACCCAAATGTTTAACAACAACGGCTAAATTTTACTTGTTGTTCAAGACCTGAAAGTAGTCTCTCCACTTCCATACCCGCTATCACTTCTATAAAACTGCTATGACTCGTCCATTTCTAAAAATAAATAAAAACCGAGTCTCTCAACTTCGGTAACTTGAACTCGACCCGACCTTAAACATTTCCGAGTCTTCCTCAAGTTTCCTGTGACTCAACAGCGCATAATACTCTATTTGTATATATCACCGTAAACGCAAAGGCCGAGACTTATAAGGAAGACGTGCGGTGACGTGGTGTCCCTTTAATGTATTTACTCTGGCTGAAAATCACCGCAGACTGACACCCCGCTATCTGGCGCCCGTTCTTCTATAACATTTTTTTTTCGTTTTTCGTCGTTTTCCAGTTCTTTCCCTGTGTTTTTCTCGCCCTTTTTTACTCGGTTTACCGATGATTGCATCAACTGAAACCCCTAAGTCTCTTTCTTTTTAGGTACGACTTTGTTAAAACGGGGGTAGATGGATATTCGAGTTGCGCATGCGCGCGTGGGTGTTTTTATGGAGGTTTTCTGTGAATACTTATCGTTAATGGTGGCTTTAACAGTGCCGTAAAGTACTATCTCGGTTCTATTTTTGTCACTTCGGCTGGGTTTTAGGAGGCTGCGGACACGTTCCCATATCAAATTAGGTCGTGTTTCTCCAAGGGTCACTTATCTAAGGAAGGAAACAAACGGCTTCTGCAAAAAAGGCTTCATTTATTTACATATAAAAGCATTTTGGAAAATATCTTATGTACAAGATTTGAACACAGAAGGCTGATATGTATATTTCACTCTTAGAAAATACGTATAATTTTTTCTTGTATTTTTTTTTTACCAATGTCTTTATTTAACAAAGTTCATTTCTCTTTTAACTGTACAAAATCATATCGAACCTATCACAACTTTTTTTAAACTATATTTTTTTTTACATCACTCTTACATCCATGACCAGAATTTAAACATATTGCCAACAATATACAACCTCGTTGAAAGATTCACGATTCAGTCTCTATCTGTCTTAGACTTTACGGAAGAAAGCAACTCTCACAGTTCAATGCAAAAATAAATTGCACAGCATGGAAAAATAACAAGTGCTGATATGTAAGCAATATCAGTAATAAATAAACTAATGGAATGTTGAGGATGGTAAGCCTGTTGCTTCAACAGTCGTCGATGTCTGCACAAATGAAATTCGAAGACGTGTGAGCAAGGAAAAGGTTGAGAGTGTCGTCCCCCTCGGCAAAGCTAGACGTCAGGTGGTCGAGCTCTTCTTCGAAGGGCTCGTCACCCAGGAGGCTCCCTAGCTCTACGGGCGTCGTCAGCACACTTTCGCAGTCTGACGTTGACCCGCAGATGGAGAAGTCGCTGGTGGAGGAGAAGGAACCAGAGGGAGAAGTGTCACCGATTGGAATGGGCACTGGGGTTGAGATCACTGGCACTCCGATGGTAGGACTGGGCGGGGACGACCCTTCACTCGAGAAAGCAGAGTCTCCACTCAGTGAATCGCTAATATATCCTCCGTATTTTGGAAATTCCAGCAAAACGTCGTTTCTGACCAAGGGACTGTCCATATCCTGGAAAGCAACATTTATTGATACAGGCTCGCTCGGAGTGACTGCCATGGAAAACTGAGGCTCGGTGGGGGTTGCTTTGTATGTGAATGGAGTGGCACCTGCCATAGGCTCTGGGGTATCATGCCCTGGTACTGCGGATGGCACGTGTGACAAACTTAGGTCACAGGGGGTGAGAGCTATCAATGGCTGACTGAGGGTTAAGGCAGGTACTGTTGGTTCTATACGAGGAATCTTTGATGCCCGACAGCTTATTACAGGTTCCAGTCTTGGTCTCTTTACTGTCATGGACATCATTAGAGGTTCGTTATTGGCCAGTCTTCCCAGCTTGTTTGGTGGGGTCTGCAGAGCAACGTTTTTTAAGGTAATATAAGCGCCGTTGCTCGTTACGATGCTCGCTGTTTTGCACACTTTACCTTTGGTCTTCGGTTTACTTCTTTTCGAGGGCGGTTTCCCACCTATCGTGTTTTTCTTATCCGCTTTTGCATGGGATGGTGATCTTGGTTTTGAACTTTTATTAGTATTACTGCCGTTGCTATTTGATTTTTTGTTGTTACTGCAGCTTTTGCTCGATTTCCCTGTGTTTGCTGGAACTTTCGAGGTAGACCTTATGACCGGTCTCACACAGTGTTCAGGACGGGCCATGTGAGCATTCTCCAAACACCAGAGTTCCCTCACGTCTTCTATGTCAGTGGGACCAAAAGGATCTTCATCTAGAACACTCGCCAGGGCATTGATGTAATTGACGGCCAATCTCAACACCGTGATCTTCGTCAGTTTCTCGGTATCAGCGCCTGGAAGGTCTGGAATAGCTTTCTGGAGAGTGGAAAAGGCATCGTTGATCTCCCTCATTCTGTTTCGTTCCCGAGCATTGGCCGTCTTTCTTCTATATTTGCTGAGTGGCGGAGGCTTCTGCTTTTCCTTGGGCTCTCGTCTCTTCACCGTAGCCCTGTTCTTCTCTGATTCTATTCTTTTGATGATCGATTTCGTACGCAGGGCGTATTTGCCCCCGTTTTTGGAATCTGAATTGAGGTCCATCTCCTCAAATGGATGGAAAGAATACATGAGTACTCCTTTTCTTTGTGTGCTGAGCTCTAAATAAAGAAAACTAGTCCTGATCTGAAGGCACCATTAACTTCCAAACACTTTTATGTGAAAGAAAGCCGGTGAGTCATTTCTTAGCTTGTAGAAAAGACCCTACAAAAAGCTCCCTTCCGTCTTCTTCTCTTCGTTTCCTTCTCGTCGACGTGCGCACAAACAAGCCCCCAGGACACAGATGGAACGAATGGTCAGCAAATTCCTCTAGAAAGTCAAGAGACCAAGAAGGGACGATTTAACGCGGGAGCCCTCGAGAATGTGGAGATGTTTATTCAGGGGTGTTTGTCGAAGCTATGGGAGGCGAGACACACCTCAATCCCTTGTCTTGTATCTCTTTTTCTTTGATGTCTCAGCTAATACAGACAGTTCACCTCAATTTGGAACGAGTTTTTTTCCTTGCCTCTGCTTTGTTCTTTTGCTTTTCCTTTTCAGTTTTTTTACTCTACAAAACACAAACAAATACAAATTATCTATATTTGTTTGAAGTTCTGAATAAAGAAACTTACTTCGAATAGAAAAACGCTAAAGATATACAAATCTGGAAACACACTCTCCTTCGATTTCCAACAATAATTTCCCTTTATCCGCATTCACAGAAATCATTAACGGTCTTGCAACATTTACAACCTTGTACTTTGAAGATAAACACTCGCACGTGTTGAAATAAACACACTTATCAGGGTTCAGAAGGTGTCTCCGCGTAAGATAATGTGAATACCTTCTACCAAGTCTAATAGACGTCAGGCAAGTCTGACAATCGAATGATTTCAGGCAGAAATATTATTCTGCTGAATTCTAGATATCCTTGGATGCTCCACATATATTTCCCTCTCCCGTTTTCTGCGTTTTTGGGGCTGATTAAAAAAAAAAAACTCACACTGACGCACAAAATCGACTTCTGAATTATCGAGAATCC
Organism: Macrobrachium rosenbergii; assembly: GCF_040412425.1. NCBI lineage: Eukaryota > Metazoa > Arthropoda > Malacostraca > Decapoda > Palaemonidae > Macrobrachium > Macrobrachium rosenbergii. Next base: position 25,978,034 of record NC_089764.1, on the reverse strand, counting down.
CTTAATCAAACCACGTAACTCTTAACAGCTTGGAGCCCTAAGGCTTGATTGTTTGTTAGGCGGCAGAACACGTAAGGCAGTAATCGTAAAACACACAAAATAATGTCCAATTGAAAACTATAAATCTGTGAGAAAAAATAAACCCTTTTATTTGGTTCAGTGTCCGACGTACAATTTAATGCCGTTGATTAATTCTAGATACATCGAGGAGGAAGATGGCGACGCAAATCCCCGGTACCACAGGGGCCAGGGTAAAGTGTCCTGGGCAGGAGGCTAAGTCCTGGGGAGGCCTCAGCGGGGCGTTGTTGGACTGCCTACATCACCCCTCACACTCCTGCTGGGGAAGGAGGACCTTCTGCCTCACGAACCGTCACTCACTCTCACAGCTTAACAACTGGAGGAGACTCAAAAGTCCCGCAAGATGAAGAAATAAAAAAGAAAAAAAATGGGCAGTGCCAAACTAATGTATTAAGAAGGCCTTTGTGGTGATCTATGCATTTATACTTTTTTCTATAGTCTTTTAATGATTGCAAATAACACTTGGAATGTCTTTTATAATTTCTCTATTTTCCACAGGACTAAAATTATTACTATTCTGCCACAATTGACCTGTTTTATTCACAACCTTCTTCAAAGGAAGCTTAGCAAGTTGATTAATAATTTCACAAACTATGGTTCTGTTCACTTCGAAGCGTCACTCGAAACAGCAGCAGCAGCAGCAGCAGCAGAAACAGCAGCTACAGCATTGCAGGACAGCAACGGCATCAGCAGCGACAGATTTATTCATTTATTTTGTTTTCTTCGTAACAGCAGAGTATCTGTGTTTAAAGTTGCTTTGTCCCCCGGGTGATCGTCCACAGGTAAGTGTCCTGGCAAGGGTCCAAGTTCGGCTGACGACGTTCACCTGTAAATAAGATCGAAGTATCTTTTAGGACGATGCAAGCACACAACACACACAAGGCTTCAGGAAAGACTTACTGGACGTAAGTCAGAATTTGATTGTGTTTGTGGCCGTTCAAGATCATTTACTGCGTGTAATTTTTGTGTCTGATTTCGAGTGCTTACGAAAAATGAGAGAGAGAAAAGAATGCCGTGTATTTCTCATGTTTAGTGCAAGACTTGAGTTTTGAAAGGAAGAAAGAAATAGTTTGGTGACAGAGAATCCTAAGGAAATAATAAATCACACTGGCTATCTCTGACTACAATACGTATGCTTGTTTTTGAGAGAAAGAAGGAGAGAGTGACATAGACACACACACAGAGAGAGAGAGAGAGAGAGAGAGAGAGAGAGAGAGAGAGAGAGAGAGAGAGACTGAACAATCAAACAAGCACAGTTTGGTGGACAGGAAGAAGGAAAAGAAGAGATCATTTTCGGAGTGAGAAACAGTAACGTGTCTGACCCACAGGAAACTAAAGAGCAGATTTCTTTAATATAAATCTTTTAGGGAATTTAGGCTTTTATTATTCCTGGCGAGTGGAATTTTGATGGTAATTTACGAACCAGAGACAAGGTAAAAGCGGCCAGTCTAAGTGTTGAACGTAAATGAGAATTGCCAAACATAGTAATTCCCGATGATCATGACCGCTATAGAGACATACGTTATATATATATATATATATATATATATATATATATATATATATATGAATACGAAAACTACATGCATACGATATATTATATGCATACAGACACACCATATATATATATATACATATATATATATATATATATATATATATATATATATATATATATATATGTGTGTGTGTGTGTGTGTGTGTGAGAGAGACACAAAAAGAGAGAGAGATAGAACGAGACAACAACTCGAGGAAGTAAATACCTCTGACATTTAATGAACTAACAATGCCAACATCGTCTCTTGCATTTGGAAATGATGTTTAAAACTGTTTCACTTGTTTTAAACTGGATTTTATAATATTTAAATTTACCGTTGAACATGTTATCATCTAATTTGACAATTTACAACCTTTTTAGAGTGCCGACTCATTGCAGAAACACGAGAGAAGCTAGGAGACAATTTTCTTTTGGATATAGCGTTGTCTCATCCGCAAAAAATACTAGCCATTGTAAAGAACCTTGCAAATTTGCATAATATTCTCCATTATCTCAACATTTCTAGTTGTACAGAACGTATTTGAATAATTGGTTAATTCAGTCTCATTATTTTTAAATTTTCAAAATTTTTAAATATTAATATATATATATACATATATATATATATATACATATATATATATATATATATATATATATATATATATATATATATATATACATATATATATATATATATATATATATATATATATATATATATATATATTACATATTACTTGCAACATTTATATAATCCTTTATGCAATTATCAGTCTGCATTGACGTTGCATCCTATTTGTATGTTTCTTTTTCTGTAACATAAAATAATCCTAACGAGCTGAAATCTCCACTATAAGCAAAAATCATCACAAATGATGATAAATTACTTCCTGGTGATTATCATGCTGTAACTATGACTTGCAAAATTTCGTGGGAATAAAGAACGTTCTTCCCAAGTGAAATCAAAGTGTATATATATATATATATATATATATATATATATATATATACTATATGTATGTATGTATATATTATATATATCCCATTGCGCCTCTATGTGATAAAAACGTATGGTAGTAATGCATACATACATACATGCACACAACACTCCCCAACACACACACACACGCACATATATATATGTGTGTGTGTATGTGTGCGTGTATGTATAACTAGGAAACACACATATGTTTTCCTTAGGTACCTTCTTACTTTATACAAGTTAAACTAAAAAAAAATATAATTTATCAAAATCTTATTGGTTTTTCGATCCATCTGCCAATAAGGATTAATAAAAGGGTCTTTTCTTATCGATGCTCAGTTTCTGCAATGAATAATCTCTTCTCATATATGACCTGGTTAAAAAGCTATTCAAGAAATTACATATAGCATTTTCTCTGTTCGTGAGTTTGTTTTATAGTTTTAATATGACTCATCTATTAGCTTTATTTTGGATTATTGACGATGTAAAAGCATTATAAAGAAAACTGACACATCTGACGGGAACAAAATGCACCCTATTTCTAAGATCTTTTCTCTGGTGCAATACAAATTTTCCCGGTTTTGTTAATTTCCTTTTATTCTGCACGTATATATTCTGTTTCATAACGATTTCCAGTAAAAAAAAAAAAAATAACGATGAATATTTTCTTAAAGCAAGCCGAACAATATCCGCAGATTTAATTAGATTTGCAATTATTAATAATCTTACGCCAAAGTTATCGTGTGCTCACTTGGAACTACAGAAAGCAAAAGTGAATATGTACTACACCATAAGTGCAAATGCCGCAGAGTTTCTTGAGACATGATGTACTGACCTGCAAGATTCCGTGTGAACACGCCTGAAATAACTTCAAGCTCGAATGTGGCCAAATGGTGGCTTTTATTGTTTTGACATAGCTCATTTATTTTGAAAACACTGGAATTTTCGAAATGGGCTTCATTTTGACTTTCTTAAGGAATTCTTTTTGTGATTCCTGCAAGCACAAATTTAATTTCTTGGAAATACGGTACTGAAAAACTAACTTAAGTCAATATTCTTGATTTCATATCGAAATAAAAAAAAATACATAGTGATTTAAGTAACAGCATAAGTATTATAAGTACTATCTTCTTGCAAATATCCTGATTCATGTAGATGCATGGTAAGGTAATATTACTTTATCGACGATTAAACTAAAGTGTAAAATGATAATCCTTTGCTAAACCTAAAGTTCTGAACATTATATTGGGCCAAGCATAAACACAGCAGCTGCTTACGCCAATAAACAAAACGAAAAATATTTTTGAAAAGACAATCAGCTGGCAATGATGCGTAAAGATGTCCAAAAAAAGAAAGAAAAAAAGTCCTCATCATTTATCTTCAATGACATCTTATTCTAAAACCCTTTATCGAGGAGTATTCAAAAATCCATCTGGGAGAAAAGGGTGTTGCTCTCTCGGCGCCTGCCAGCCATCAGTGTCTCCTGGTCAATGGCGTATAATAATTTTGGGGTCTTATTTGGAGACCATTTTCGATAACCAATCAATCAGCCGGGAAAAAGAGAGAGAAAGATTATATCATTTCCTTCTTCGCATCAAATCTTTCCCCTGTAACAAAAGGGAAGAAGGTGCGTACCCGAAGTCCTTTTCGGGTATATAAATTCAATAATCAATCAATCATAGAAAAAGTCTATCTTTCTATCACTGAATGAGATTGTCTTTATTTGAATAGAAACCCGCCGTCCGTCTTAGACTGCTCCACCCAGTACGCTTCGTTATAAACACATTATTCTTCAAGGCTACCCGCTTCTTTCCTAACTACCCTTCGACTGTACAGCACACATGCACGCACATACACACACACACACAAACACACACATACACACGCACTAGCACACGCACGGTTACATGCGAGCGGACACAAACATATACAAAATCCTCGTTAAATGAATTTCAGTATCGGCAGTGTTCGCCGCGAGGTGGGAAGGTTACCAGATCGGATATTATCGTCTTCGCAAACTGCGACACGACACAGACTATTTCTCCCTGAAGGCTTCTAAGTCTGTATACAATGACCTTTCAGTTCTATAAGGCATCTTTTCCGTTTCATTACCTCTCGCACATTTCCTAAACTCGATTTAAAAAATATATATATATATTCTCTTTACAAACGACACTTCTGTTCCAGAACTGCTTATTTTTTTTCTTTTCTTGGTCGCATTTCCTCACGACACCACAACGCTGATTTCGGCAAAGTAAAGCACGCGAACGCTGAGCGACAGACGGGCAGACAGACAGAGAGAAGGTCACTCAGGAGGTGCACCTGTAAAGGAATGATGCTACTGGTAAAAGGTTTACCATCTTTGGGGAAGTCCGCTGCCATCTCGCAGCTTACGAAGACTGGCCGGGCAACTGAGCCCAGCCCAGCTATCTCTGCTATGGCATTGCGATCTAGTCCTTTGATCTTGGACCTTCGTCTATTTAGGAGTGATTATTCTAATTGCAATTTAGAAATGGTAAGGGTCTGAATAGAAGCGCATGTAAAATGTAGATTAAAAAAAAGCTTCCCAAGCCTTGGGGGAAGAATGTGAAACTATTTAACAACACAAGATACAAAAAGGATGAATCATTCTTGACAACATAAGGCGCAAAACGAAAAACAACATAACTCGCAGAGAGGTGAAGCAATATGAGGGAAGAAACAAAAGGCACGAAACATTCTTCCGAATAGAAATAAAAAGCAAACAAACAAAAAACGCCTAAGAAGAAACAATCTCCAGGTATGTTCGTCTCTGAACTGTGCGTCTTTCAAACATTGTTAAGACTTGTTCTCCTCCCTCAAGGATGCATATGCATCCTGCCTTTTTCTTCATTCACTTCATTCGTTTCTGTAATTCCAATCTTTCAATACATATCGCTTTTTTTTTAAATCTTTGTTTTCAGTTCCTTGTACGAGTGGTATCTGTGACATAATTATTCAACCATGCATTTTATACTTCAGCTTGTTGCTTGGTCATACTACTGCGCTGTTAACTAAATGGTATTCTCTCTCTCTCTCTCTCTCTCTCTCTCTCTCTCTCTCTCTCTCTCTCTCTCTTTTCAATACGCTTTAACCTTGAAACGTGTATATTCTTTCTTCCATCTCAAATGCGCAAGCCTCTTCCCTTTTCAGATTTTGCGAAAAATTCCGTCCTTCCATATTTCATTAATGCATAATTTAATTATATTTTTACGGGGAGTTCTTTATTTTTCGCCTATTTCATATAAAAAGTTTTCCCTTAAAATACATTTACTTATCAGTTATCGTTATTTTTTCTCTTTATTTCCTTTATTCCTCTTAATTCTATTCCCGTTTCATCCTGTCTCGTCTTCCCTCGCCGAACACTACTACTCACCATTCCCTTCCCCACACTCCCCTCCCAACAGAGCACCGAGGAACCCCCAATCCCCATCACCCCGTCGAACTAAACCGGCCAGGCGAATGCCTCAAAAGGTCTGTTTGGATCGCCCCGAGCTCTGACTGAGCGTTGCCATACGATTGAGCCACGAATTTTTCCTGGTCAGGGCGAAGATTCCAGAAACGTTTGGACTCTTCATGGCGTCAAGGAACGATTCCAAACTTTCCCGACGTCTCGTGCATGAAGGGGATTATAAACCACCCCCTGGAACGCTCTTGGGTGACAAGAAGGACGGCTATAGTTCCCAAAATAACATATTGGTTCAATCTAATTGCGACTGGTCTTGTGTTTACGAGTGTTGGGTGCATCCCCCCCCTCCTCCTGCCATCCCATAACCTCCTCCCAAGGCTCTGACACATACCCCCTAACGAAGGCTGGGGTACTGTTGTAGTCCAGTTTTGCAACAGAGGGCACAGGGGGCCATGCCCTCTTCCCTCGCCCTGATGCAGCAGCAGGCAGTAAGTGCAAGAGGTCAAAGCTTCAATGTCATGCTGCAACCTGCTATTACAACTGCAACGTGCCTTTGGAGTGGAAGGGATTCGTAAACATCACTTAACATCCGTTTATCCTCCCGGCACCTCGAGTCATGGAGGAAAACATGTAGAATATGCATTTCCGAAAAGCGCTTTATAATTTTCCCTATTTTGAGCCTTTCACGAATGCTATTTACTTACTTCTTATCTAACGTATGTTTTTTTCCTGCATGGCGATTTTATCAAAGCTATAGACAGCAGTAACTTTGGCAGCATGACAAAGTAGAAGGAAAAACTGAGAAAGAAAATGAAATAAATTTCCTCTTTGCGATGATTTAATATATACAGTATTACTCTCTCCGCCTTCTACTTTCTCATTGCTGATTTGTTTAAAAAAAAAAAAAACAAGATAAAAATTCACCTTTTATACCATATGCTCTGCATCTCTGATTTTTATAGCCCACGCATCTGAAGCGAACAAGATTTTAAGCATTTCGCTTATAACTTAAGCGAATTCCTAGACAGTGAGATAACGCAAAAAGTAATTGGTGTTCAAATTCTACACTGTCATGATCATAAGGTACATGCCATATGTCGCAATAACCATGCTGATTAGAATGTTGTGTTACTGTGTTACTGTAATTCGAAGAATCTAAAACAAACTAATGATGGTAACTGATGTTTTTTAAATGCGTCAAGAATCTATTCATCGTTCAATAAATAAAAACAGACAAATTATTATTATTATTATTATTAAAGTTTCAAAGACAAATCACACGAAATCCATCCACAATTTCACACATCACAAAATGAGATCGTTTTCAACTGGCCGTTGAAGTCTCCAGTGAATGACTGGAGCCTCGCGAACGCAGAACCAACGGGATCCAAATCACTCCGTATTATCTCGTCAATGAAGTCTCCCAAGATGGCTGGTAACAATGGAGGTTAATTGGAACTTTATTTTTTATGGACGTGCGTGATGGAATTCCCATTACATGGTTTTCACGACCTCTCTGATAGAGAAATAGCAATGGAAATACGGTCTTGATGGCATTCGTGTACAAACAAGATGCAAAAACGATTAGTTTAAGAAACGTCGATAAAAATTTTTCGAGAGGCTGATCTCACGCATCCAGAAGTTGACATTCAAGAATATATAAATATCAAAGATTCTTAATACCTCTAAAGATGTCCGACTCACTAATTATTTTAGATAAAAAAATCATTACAATTTTCCCCTGCATAATTTTTCTTATAAATAATGTTTAAAGTTTTAGAAAATTCACATTAGCTATCGAGTACATTTCTCATTTCGTTTATAATGAAATTATCTCTCAATAACTTAATGTATTGCAGAACAGTTATACTTCCGAAAGTTCTATTGTCAGTGGCTTATATTTTTTGCAGAAATGATGTCTTGTCCCAGAGAATGAAATCAAAAGTACAGGCTGAACAAATGAGTCGAATTTTACTTGGAAGTGATAACTTGACCACTGACTCTCCAACGAAGCTTATTCCTACCATTCTCTTTTTTTTTTTTCAGTGATACGCAAACAGTAGCAACATAATGACTGGACTTTCCATGCCTGAAGTCCAAATGTGAAAAGTAAGTACTCAATAAACAGAATTTATTTTTTCCTTTAATTGACCACTCGAGGAAGAACTCATTCACAACAAAACTGATTATTTTCCTTTCAAGTGACGACGTGAAAAGTAGCAGCTGAACAACATAATGATTTATTTTTTCAACAGGTGATTCTGTCCCCCCCCTCCCCCTCGCCCACCTTCTCGTGATGACGTAAAATTACTGGACCCATTCACCAAAGGCGTGATGGAATGGCCCCAGTGAAAACTACTTATGGAGAAATAATAGGAAAGTGGGCGGAGGAAGGGGACGGGTGGGTTATTCATTAACATTCTCTAGCAAATGACAGACATTCTTTCTAAGGCCATCCAGTGGGCCCCGTGACGTTTATACAAATACCACCTGATTTTTATACAAATACCGCCTGATTATTTTGTTGCAAAAGGAAAATATCTTGGCACGTCCGAATTTGTACATCAGGCATTTTTTATTTTTATTTGGCTTGCATCTACAGTAAATTAGAACTTTACTCTGGAACGAACTCAGATATTTGAAATGATCAAAAGTGCAAATAGATACGAAATCAGTTTTCCTTGCAAAAGGACAATTTTACTCAATGAAAATCACAAGCAGAAAATAACGTTAGCATTTAAGTAAAAATGTATTTCAGTTACGAATAATTATAATACGAATTTCATCAAAGATAGAATCCTGCATTATTACTTGGCGGTTATTTATTTTCTTGATACGGAAAGCCATTGGCATAACGTTAACAGCGATTAAAGATTAATAACAACAAAATATAAACAAAGTTAGTCATCAGGTGTTCATGAACTTCAAATGACTCCTCTTCTTAAGGACAATGACTCCAGTACTGGCGAAGTACATACCAAGAAAGGCTTTGAGAGAGGTGTTCATATTTGGGCACGATATTCGCTTTTAGCAACAATGTGTCAAGTCATCGGTGTTTGCTTTCGTCAAACCCTCGAAGGGTTGAGAGAGAGAGAGAGAGAGAGAGAGAGAGAGAGAGAGAGAGAGAGAGTCTGTGTGTTTTTCTTAGATTCTATTTCCGTGTTTTTTTTAAATGCTTACTCAACGGTTTTAGACCTTTTTCGAGACATTTAACGTTTTTGTAATGTGTTTTTTTTTATACTTAGGACTGAATTAGTGTTTAGATCCTGTAACTAAAGATATCTACATTAAAATGCCTTAAATCTTAGCATATTTCTTCCCTGGACATTTAGTTTTTCCAGCAAAACTGATCCCAGAGAATGACATAACGATTATATCTTTTAACAAAATAACTACTGCTAAAGTTAGGTTGTACGTCGTACTTAGTATTATGCGGACGTTCTGAACGAATCCTCTAGCACTGACTTTTAACAAAGACATCTTCAAAACCACTCTTGCCTCTTCGTATCTTACTCTCCTGCTCAGTTGGTTTTCAGAACTAGAATACAAAGGCTGATTCAGTCGTTTTGTCCCTTTTATGGAAGAGATCTCCTCCAGAACTACTATAATTTCGTGTGGTCATCCACAGTGTTTGCTCACTCCCAGTTGGAAGCGAGGCTATCATTAAACCCGGCGCTACTAGACCCAGAAAGCAGCCAAAAGACCAAATTCGCTTTCTTTTTATTTCCCATTTTTAATCTTTTAAACAAAGAAGAATTTGGAATGCGACAGAGGATCCGTTATTTTCTCAACAGAGAGTCCTTTTCAAGGCCATTCCGAGAGCGCTAATAACCAGTGGGAGGATCCCAAGCCCTAACCCAGTCTGCCCTCTCTCTCTCTCTCTCTCTCTCTCTCTCTCTCTCTCTCTCTCTCTCTCCTTACACACAGATGGTCACGAAGAAGTTGCCGAAGACAAGAGCAAGAACTCCGAATGCTGAATGAAGATGATGATCATGACGTGGTTAGCGAACTGCGGCAGTGGTTACTGAGAGTGGGTAAGTACAATTGTGTCGGGAGCATTAAAAGTTGTAAAATGAGAGGAGGAATCTTTCAAGGCATGGCACTCAGAACACGATTCTCTCTCCTCATAGTAGACTCTTCTTTTGTTTTCATTACTGGGAAAATTGCTGTCTCGTCTGTACCAAATCTTGTGTACTCGTCAATATTTTTATAGAGTGCTTTCCCAATGAATTTTCATTTTTGGCAGGATAAATGCTTTGAAGAGTCCCCATAAAGTTGTATATGTTTTTCATACAACTACGCCCAATAATAATAATCGCCCAGTAATAATCGAGGATAAAACAGCGTAAAACGTGACGAAGACACCACACTTTCCAACAAAACTGAATGGGCCAAAGAGAAAGAAAGAAAGAAAAAAAAAATACAGTAAGCGAAGGTATTCTGACGAATAAAAAACGAGACACAGGTCCTGCGTTCGTGTTATGAATGACAATTCTATCTCGGCTGGTGCTCATTTATCCCACCATCTCGCCCTCTCTTCCAGATAAATAGGATTTGATTCATGGGGTCGCACGAGATCCCTCTCCTGGGCCGTCGCCTGGCGGAAAATTGCCAAAATTCGACCCCTGGCGAACAAACGAAGACGAAAACGGAACAGGTGTTGCGTGGTTATCGTAGTAGTCCCTCCCCTCCCGAGATAAAAAGGCAAGTTGCCGACTCCTCAATACATTATACCTTATATGGCTGCCTTTTGCCAACTTTCTCTCCGAGGTTACAGCGCTAAGAGCTCCATTAGTTTACGTCTCTCTCTCTCTCTCTCTCTCTCTCTCTCTCTCTCTCTCTCTCTCTCTCTCTCTCGAACAACAACTTTTACTCTGAAGTAATTAAAGATGGCCCTGGGTAATGAATGATTGGAAAGGCGACACTCTTTGGCCATACCTAACGAGTATCGACGAAAAAAGAACAATAAAAAAAACAGCAATGTGACCCATTGGGTGAATTCCTTTTCGTTACCGGGGAATTTTTATGAGTGTAATAGATTTGGTGATAGGAGAGAGAGAGAGAGAGAGAGAGAGAGAGAGAAGAGAGAGAGAGAGAGAGAGAGAGAGAGAGAAATGTTATCTAGGGTTAGGTCACCGAAAAAAAATATCTTTATTGGGATTCTCAGTAACTGACGAGAACAGTTGGTTTCAATAAACAAGTGACAGCGTCTCACTGTTAAAAGTTGAAATTCTCAGAATACATGCTTAAAGTAAAACATCAATATGTATATATACAACAATATATATATATATACATATATACAGTATATATATATACATATATTTATATATATATATATATATATATATATATATATGTAAATATATATATTATATATATATTTATACATATACATATACATAAGTACACATATACAGATAAAAATGTATAATAAATATATATACACATATATACTGTATATATATATATATATATATATATATATATATATATATATATATATATATATATATATATATATATATATATATATATATATATATATATATATATATACAATTTGATAAAAAATGTTCGACACCAATCAATGATTAAATTGGAAGAGACAGAGAGACAAGTCCAAAGTTTCTGATTAAACTTGTTTCAGTTAATGATTTGCATAACGAGAAACTTCACCCGAGTTGGTTAGTTTTTTATTCACCTTTTTTTCACCCTTCGAGTTGTTCTCTGGGCACAGATTAAATACCAGAAGAGAGAAGAAATAGAAAAGATATTTTCTTTTGAAAAGTAGAAATAGACTGGGAGAAAAAAGACTGGAATTGTTATGAGGAATGTTTTTTCCCTTGCATGTGAAAGGGTAAGTTGTCCATGGGCTGATAAATTCAACTTTGCATGTATTATGTTCACGTATGCATATTATATACATATATATGTGTGTTCGTAAACAAACATTTAATGGAGATATATATATATATATATATATATATATATATATATATATATATATACGTGTGTGAATGTATATATATATATATATATATATATATATATATATATATATATATATATATATATATATATATATATATATAATGTGTGTGAATACATATATATATATACATATATATATATATATATATATATATATATGTATGTATGTCAACTAAACTAATATTTGATGGATATATTGTTTACATCTATCAAATCATAAATTCTTTAAACATTTTAACATGCATTAAATCCATATTAATCATCATATAAAAAACCACTTTACATCACAAGATCGACAATAAAGCGACAGAATCACATTCTCTAACAAAGCTAATATAAACACCAAACTACACATACAGAGAAAACAACCAAACTTACCTTGAAATTAAATATTAATCCTGGATTTGATTCGCTTTCTTTTAATCCACTGATTAACAACGACTGTACTGTTCAATCACTGAATCGTCAAAGTTCATGCCACAGTAGCAGACAGTTTAAAAAAAAAAACCAAGTTAAAATTAACAGTTTCCGAAAGAAATAATCAGTCTCTGAATTGATCCCAAGTCAGTTCAAGGACAAGGTAACAACCGTCCTTAAGCGTCTTTCCACTACGAAGTCTACAAAGCCTCAAGTCTCACTCAGGCGAACAGCGGGCAACGCAACGAGCCTGTCTGTGGGCATGACAGGAGTACTCCTCGCGAAGTACCTCCCAACACGAGGCTCGAGTCTACACTGACGGGGGAGTTTCGGGCATCGCGCTACGTTGGCACTGTTTATGGGTAGCCAAGAAACCCATGCGGGGACGACGTTGCTGACTGCTGCAGCATGTCCCAGACGCCGCTTCTCTACTCCCTGGAGACTTTCACCCTTTTTCGGCTACAGTACTTCTCTCGAATGCCCCCCCTGGGAGGAAGGGCAGGCGAAGACAGGGAGAACACTCCGTGCCGTATATAGGGAGGGAGATAATTCTTCTCGGCTGACGGCAAAGAGAAGCGCTTCGATGCCCGGGTAAAAAAAAAAAAAGTTTAAAATTCTCTCTTTCTGGGGGTGGGGCGCTTGCAGGGGTCTTTCAAAAAGTGAGCGAGAGAGAGAGAGAAGAGAAGAGAGCACAGGACAGGCTCCTTCTTAAGCTTGTTCTTTCCTTGCGACCTCGTTCACTTCACACACACAACTGCTGCTCGGTCTATCGTCTTCATCCTTCATTCGGCCGAAAACGCCCAACAAATATTACCGATGCAAGAATCTCCTTGGGGGAAGGTTTGGCGGGAACTAATTTCCGCGAGCGACATCTTCCGTGTGCTTAGCTTGACGGGATGCTTGTGCCCACGCTCGTAGGTGTGACTCGAAGGCACTCGTTTGTGCCCATACATTCCCGGGTATCGGTTCATTTCGCCGAGAAGAACGAAGTTGTTGTAATATTAAAATATCTTCCAAAAAAGGACGGGTGGAGTCACATTGTGTTAAGAGTGTAGGAGACACCATCTCTGCCCTCTCTGTCCGAGGCCCCAGGTGACGCAAGGCCTGGGTAGTATGCCCCCAACCGCCTCTCGTCCTCATCACCTACTTACTCTTTATTATTATCCTTAAGCCATTCTCTTTTCCATCTCTACTTCCATTTTTCTGTTACTGTGATCTATCTAAATTTCTTCACATTTTCCTCTTCTTCCGGTTCGGCTCCTGATGTCGCTTTACCTAATTTACAAATATTAATACAAGCTGCTCTTTCATTCTGAATAACTCTTACACAACTTATTGTTAAATGCATCAACTTTACCGTTGTTTATTCTGCTTCCAATACTTTTCGCCGTTTCCCTTCCTTCCTGCCATTATTGGCCTCGCCTTCGCCAACCACCCTTCCATCAGTCAAACGCTTCTATAATGGTATGATTATTCTGGTTCACCTCCCAAACACAAAACAATTCGAGAGGGTAGGTGGGGGAAGGTGGATGGGGTCCCTAGGAAGGTGGGCGGACTGTGGCTGTGTGTTTGCAAGCACGTGCTTTGCCTTCAAGTGCACCGTCAATATTTGCATGCGTAGAAGGATTCTACATGAGGCACATCATTTTTTTTTTCCTTGTATCAGTTTCGTACCTCTTCAACATACGTAATGGGCGTCTGAACCGATAAGTGGTCTTAGCTCAGTGCCTCGCAGAGAAGAGAAAAGGATTAGGTAAACAAAAACAAATAAATAGTAGGGATTATCGGTCGGATATCATTCACATTCTTTACTTCGAAAGAGGAAGATGTTTCATAATGTTGATGGTGGTCTTCAAGGACTGTGAAAAAGTACAAAACATCTCTGCAGATATACACACTTCAAAACTTAATTAAGAAACATACTTAAAACACACTCAATAAATACTGCGATACAATGAGCAAGAAAATTGACCAACCAGCTGACTTTGATCCGGAAAAACAAAGATTAGGAAATTCTTCAACAATACTTGAGGGACAAGGTTTGCTGAAACTGGCATTATCCTCGTAAACAATGGAAACCACGACAAATAAACAAGTGAATAACATATAAAAAAAAATACCACAAAAAAAAAAAACGAATGCGCACGCGAAAGAGAATAAATATTTCAAATTCGTATTTCAAATTAGCGTTTCCAAATTTCTCACAAAATCGATCAATCACCAGAAAAAAGGAAACAAAAAACATTTCACTAGTTTCCCCAAAAGGCAATGCTAAAGAAGCTGAGAAAAACAGAATGCAGATTTAAATGTATCATCATTAATCACGACCACCAGAGAGTAGGTAGCTTTATGAAAAAAAAAATACAGAGAGAGAGAGAGAGAGAGAGAGAGAGAGAGAGAGAGAGAGAGAGAGAGAGAGAGAGAGAGAGAGAAACTAGGCTAAAAGTCATATGGTGTAGTGTGTCTCTTTATGGAAGCAAAATTGAACAACCCGAGTCCCCGCACGAGATAAGGGATATAGGGATTTTTTTTTTTTTTTTTTTTTTTTCTGTAGCTGTTTTTAGTTTGTTTTTATCTCCTTGTATCTTTAATTTTTTTTGTGTGTGAATACTCTTACGGGTGGCTGAATATTATTACTACTAGTGTCTTTTTACTTTAAAGCGTAGCAAAAAACTGAGGTTCATGGAACAGGTATAGAAGTTCATTAAAAAATACATATGTATTATTTTCCCTTTTAATTTTCATCCCTTTTATATTTAGTCACGAATTTACTCGTACCTATAAATCCTTAATTTACAATTTTGTTTCCTTAAAAAAAAAAAAAAGCTAAGTATCAAAGTTCAACTTGAAAAATATTTCATTTCCCTATATTTTTCATATATAATTTGGAACGAAAACCCTGTGTATGCAATGTATCAAGTAACTGACATTACACGATCAATCTCCACGACCAATAAATTTACAGCTCGCAATAAATTTACTGTTAAAATTATCATGAAAGAAATTACCCGACACCCCAAATGTCGCTCATATGACCCAGTAGTATTGATAACAGAAAAGAAAAAAATATCCCTAATTCGTACAAGTTCCTCGCACGTATAAGGACATGCGTACGATGCATCGGGCGAAAAGGGCCATTACGTATTGATGAATTGCATCCTAGACTGGCTTATCCTTGCCGTGATAGATGCAGCAGAAACTTGCTCCCCCCCCAGCCTCTCATCCCCTAACCACCCCCCCACCCCCACCTCCTCGCATAATGTCGAGGGATCGAGTTTCATACACGTTTATCTGGGTTTGGGAGAGTGGGAGGGATTGGGTTGGGATGAGGCTGTTGGTGAGTTGGGGGGGGGGGGTGATGGGTTTTGGGGGGATGGCCCAGTGGCGGTTATTTTTACGATTCAATCTAGTTCCCTGGTGATGCAGAGGGAGGTGAGATGCAACAAGAAAGAAGGCGAGGGGGAAGCTGGTGAACAAGGAAACAGATTCATGATAAAGGTTTCAGCAAAATTTCTACAACTATAATTTTTATTATTAAATGTTAATTTTAGTGCAATTCACGGTGTTGCTTTATCTACCGCTATTAATAGTAGTCATTTATAGGCTAGCCATTATTATTATTACTATTATTATTATTATTAGTTGTAGTAGTAGTTCTATTAATATTGTTATTTTTATTATTATTATAATTTGCAATTTTCTAGTTAACTGTGCTATTTAAAGCAATGCTGATGTCAATATACACTATTACAATGTTCCTCTATTGTTTTCGTTTACGTTACTGCTATACAAAAGACACAACCCACGATAACAATTACTATTACCATCGAATAAGGAAAAAAAAACATCATTTTATCTTTTGTTATTATCTGCATTCTTTTTAATAAAACTCACCCTATCTGTGCATAGCAGAGAAACTACCCTCATAAAAAACAACTCAAAATAAGACTACCGAAATGCAAATCAACTTAAAATGAGAGAAGAGAAAGAGAGAGAGAGAGAGAGAGAGAGAGAGAGAGAGAGAGAGAGAGAGAGAGAGAGAGAGAGAAACCAGAGTGTGGGCAAAGGGCGGGGCGATTATTTGGGCGTTGTCGGAGTAACAACGGCCAACCTGTGGGCGTCTCCAGTTTAGCCCACGCCCTTGATAATCCAGACAGTGGGCGGCTCCGATGTAGAGTGAGGGAGTGTGTGGGTGCTGATCGTGGGCGCCGGTAATGTATGTGAAGAGTTTTAAATGAGTGGGTGGTTGAGGGTGGCCGTTTAAAATTGGGTTAGGATAGGAATGGGGCACAAGTAGGTAAAAAAAGAAAACTTCAACATAGTTAAAAAGGGACGGAGATCATTAGGAAAATCTTAATCACAGGCGTTGTTGAAGGCACAAGGGAGGCTGACAGCTTCAAAGGAGTTTGGGAAGTGACTGGGGTCCCTAAATAAACTTCTAGTTCTAAAGGAATCACATTAACAATTGGGAGATTAGATGAGATGCAGCATCAACCAATGGCCTTATGCCTCCCCCTCCCCCCCCCACCCCCTCTCTCTCTCTCTCTCTCTCTCTCTCTCTCTCTCTCTCTCACAGCTTCAAAATAGTTCGAAAAGTGACTGAGATCGCTAAAGAAACTTTTGGTTGTAAATGAATAACTTCAACAATTGGGAGATTAGATGAGATGCAGCATCCACCAGTGCCTTTATGCCCCTCCTCCTCTCTCTCTCTCTCTCTCTCTCTCTCTCTCTCTCTCTCTCTCTCTCTCTCTCTCCAAGCCGTCAAGGAGGTTAAATGGCCAAACCCACTGCCCTTCCTCAACCCACCAGCGATGAAGTTTCGTTGAAGGGAGAAGGAGGAGTCCTCTGTCACAGGACACGCGACAGCATCTCGAAGGTTAAGCACCTCTTTCCGGTTATAGACTCGTAAGAAACTCGCAGACGAGTTTACTTCCTTATATAAGAATTTAGAACATGAGAAAGATTTAATCCCTGGTAAAGGAGGGTACAGTTGTCTGTTAGTTAAGAGGCAAAGAGGAAACTGGAATGCGGTGCAGGAGAAATGACTGGTGCATACCTGCAGGTTATATTAGGTGGTGTTTTCACTTAAAGGGGCAGGAATACCAATTTCTTTTTTGTCAGCTGATTTTATCAACAGCCATCGTAATTCTAAATACTTTTTCGGGTAAGTTTCAACATTTTTTGTTCCAGTTGGTTGATTATAATCTGAAAATCTTATTTAGAAAAATTACAAATCAGTGAAATCTTTTCGAGTTTAAATGCCTCTTTTGATTCTGCTTAGCACCTGATGTGCAAAAAGTATATGTCTGCCGCGAATTTACAATCAGTTATTCATTTTGTGATCTTTTACTCCAGGAATGTTGTCAGTTCTCTATTCATGGTATACTTTCCAGTCGCGTTACTTTGTCGTGTGTTTAGTTTAAATTATCTGCATGTTTGGTCGCATTTTGTGGCATGTTTATATATTGTTTGCTCAAGTGTGCGTGTGTGTGTGTGTGTGTGTGTGTGTGTCATTCGAGTCGCAAGAGGCAAAAATATTTAAGGAAGACAAGCTGGAGAGAGAGAGAGAGAGAGAGAGAGAGAGAGAGAGAGAGAGAGAGAGAGAGAGAGAGAGACTTCAAATGAGGAATATGTTGCAGGTAAAAGATCAGGAAAATATCCTACCGCAACTTACCACTGTTATTAGATCACATGACAACAGAATACATAATGAGCTTTGTAACACTGCTGAGCTTCTTATATATATATATATATATATATATATATATATATATATATATATATATATATATATATATATATATGTATATATATATATATATGTATATATGTATATATATATATATATATATATATATATATATATATATATATATATATATATATATATATATATATATATATATACATATACGCCCAGATGAAAATGATAGTGAATTTGAGACGCCGCCAAATACCACCCTGACCATTTTATAACTCGGCAAGCAAACAAACAACTTGCCCCGGAGAAAAACAAAGCTTCAAGATATGTATAAAAACAGCTCTTCACACAACGTGCCAGGTAAATAAATAAAGAAAATTGGCCCATAAATACCGCGAATAAATATATTTTCCTTCAAAAACATCCACTCTTCGAATTTCGATAATATAAAAGTAAAACGAAACGCGAGTTAAAGTTACGAGGTCCGAGGAACTAGACATTTTTTTTTATAGTTGAAGAATTTTTCGTCGTCAACAACATTTTTGTTGCGGTTTGAATATATTTGCTTTCGTTCGATTTTTGTTGATTTAGTCTGTCTTATTTTAGAGTACATTATCATTTATTGTCTTATTGTTACTTTTGCTTTTTTATGATCTTTATGTATTCTGACATTATACGAAGCCTGGTTTCCTTCCTCGTAGAATCTGCGTTGTGGCGATTAATATGGTTGTTTATCAACAGTATATCTAATCTGTCTCGTTTTCTTATGTATACGGCGGTTGTTAAACGTATACTTTACCTTATGATAACGTCTGTTTATTTTAAGTTTTATTTCTTGAAATACCTTTCTTATAACTTCCATCCAAAATATAACACAAAAATATTTTACGTTCTTGGTTGGAATTTTAACAATTACATTAATGATGAAACTAAGAAATCACGAATTTTTTTTTTGTATACAAAAGACAAATTATATGTAAACTTCTTAACTTTTATTAAGGATCAGTGTTCATATTTTACTTATTTTTTTACTTCACTTTTTATTCAGCAAGGCAGTTTTTTCATTTGCAATATGATTTATATTAAGCATTTTGTTCTGTATTTTAATAAATACATTGTACACTGTCCATACATTCACAAACACACACACATATATATAT
>NC_089764.1:25933735-25953735 GCF_040412425.1 Macrobrachium rosenbergii | reverse complement strand
TTGACTTTTATCAGTGTTCTACAGCTGTTTCCTTTCAGCGACACTGTCTGCAGACACTACTTGAACAACTGATATAAAATGCCTCAGCTATCACTATATATATACAATATATATATATATATGTATATGTATATATATATATATATATATATATATATATATATATATATATATATATATATATGTATGTATGTGTGTGTATAATGCAAACACACATACACATATACATATATATATATATATATATATATATATATATATATATATATATATATATATATATAATATATATATATATATATACATATATATATATATATATATATATTATTATATACACATAATTCTCTTTAGAAGAGATCGCTCCAGATCTCAGGAGACTTCTACGTTAAACAAGAACTTAACAGCTTTAATTGCGGAGCTCGAACTCAACAGAAACAAGCAGAGAGAGAGAGAGAGAGAGAGAGAGAGAGAGAGAGAGAGAGAGAGAGAGAGAGAGAGAGAGCGACTTAAAAGTAGATCCAAGACAGTTTAACGGCATCTACGATCTCTTGTATCATTAAGCTTTATAACCAATGGATAAGATCGGGGGAAAGATTCACGAGTCAGATTATGAAAAGAAAGAAAAAAGAAGGAAGGAAAGAAAGAAGGAAGAAAAATTGGGTCCTTGGCCCCTTCCCTCCTGGACCAAGACATAAACATCATTAAGAGTAAGGAGACAGGAATCTAGGCTAAGGGAGAAATCCGTTTTGAGGTCTAACCGACCTCCAGGCGACCTGGCCTTCCTCCGAGCGCCTAGGGTCGTGAAAATTTTGGAAAACTGGAAAGATGAGACCGTATAGAGGGACAGATGGTATGGCCTTTTAAGGAAGAGAAGTTGGTCGGTATGACGGGGGACTCCTGGAACGTACGTAGGCATGTCCTACTATGTGCATAATAAAATTAATTTGAATATGAATGCGCCGGGGATTAACATACTTAGGAGCAATACCGACGGTGCGGCTGATCACGACTTCTCTCTCTCTCTCTCTCTCTCTCTCTCTCTCTCTCTCTCTCTCTCTCTCTCTCTCTCTCTCTCTCTCTGCAGGACACCGAGATTGCTTAGGTTATCTACACGCTTTTGGTGTTCCTCTTATAAGACTATCCCTTTTTGATATGTTCCCCAGGTGCTTTTGCAAATGAATCGCGCATATTTTTCGACTGTGAAATTGAAAACTAAGGATAATTCACCTTCTGTTCTTAGTAATTCGAATAAATTGATTGTTTCATATATAAGCTAGCTTACAAGCACACACACATACATTATATGTATGTGCGTGTGTTTGTGCAATTGTGTTTGCGTGATCTTTAACAAACAGTATAAGCTAAGTAGCTGCAATATAAGTTCAAAGTAAATCAGCTACAATACTTTTTGAGACGTCTTGCTAAACAAATAACGAACATCATAATAAAAGAGTTATAAGTGCACAAACAACAAGACAAGACTAATCTACAAAGTAAATCCAAAAATTCCTTAGGAGTTGCTTAACTTCTTCACAATAGTTACTGTGAAAAGGTAAAGGGGTGAGAATTGTCCTACCTCGTCTCTTGCTTTCCCGATGGACCGAATTGACTTATTCCCACCGCCTCACTTACCCTGGTAACTGGTTCTTTTCTATCGTTTTTAAGCTGAGGAACAAAAGCACTTGCACAGTGATCTCAAAATGCTCTCAATTTACAGTATTTCTTTTCCATGTCTGATTTCTTTGGGACACACTGGTGCCAGGATAACTAGTTTAACGTTTGCCTACGAAAGGAAGTAATATATATATATATATATATATATATATATATATATATATATATATATATTATATATTATATATTATATATATATATAACATATATAAATATATATATATATATATATAAATATATATATATATATATATATATATATATATATATATATATATATATATATATATATATATATATATATATATATATATATACTGACACCTGTCCCCTTAAAGAAAGTGGTTGTACAAGACGTAGGACTTCCGGTTTTTATCAAGTCGACTAACTACTTGGTGTATAATTCACTGCTTATGTCAACAGATGCACAATTGGATGTAAATGAAAGCGACCATGCTTACCGGCTTACACACAAATCAATCACTGGACCTCTCTTAGGTGAGAGTCCTTTGTGTGTGTGTTTGTGTGTGTGTGTGTGTTTGTAGTGCAAGCATACCTTGGAAACCCTTGTGAAAGAATTCATGAAGAAGTGATGAAGAATGTGCTAAGAATGTATAGATATCATATGGTATAGATATATGGCATAGATGATAACTTGAGAATGATTAGAGGTTTCTATAATTAAAATGAAGTTTGCGCTAAAAGTAATTGAGGGAAGAGTGACAAGAGTGATATAAATGTTGGTCTTAGATAACTGAATGTTATACGTCCACATGTGTTTAATATTTCAATGAATGAAGTGATGGAAGATATATAAAATACTTCTATGAGTGAAAGCTCGTAGACTAAGAAACAGAGGTCGTGTATAGAATATGGACTAGGTGACTGGCCATAATGCCATGTAACTAGGGATAGTGGCGACCAGCTGCAAAGACTCGTAAGAGTTCAAAAATGATTGTGAGAGGAAAAGTTCGATAGTAAATATGAGTAAGAGTAATAATTATAAGTGAATGAAACAATAGGAAAAGTTCGATAGTAAATATGAGTAAGAGTAATAATTATTTATAAGTGAATGAAACAATAAGTACGTGCATTAACTGGGAAAGGATAGTGTAGGTTAGTGGTTCTCAACTGGGGGGGAATTCCCCCTTAAGGGGGTACTTCAGAGTTTCAGGGTGGGAACTGTGACCAAGGATTTTTAGTTTTATATGCATATTTTTTGGCATGCACCTTTTGAAGCAGACAATTTTGGAAAGGGGGTGGGAATGACATTCTGACATATGGTGAAGGGGTGCATGGGCCAAAAAAAGGCTGAGAAGCACTGGGTCACTGTAAGTGAACGGCAGATCAGAGTGTTGAGGTGGTCTGACACAGGGGGATAATGGAAGATGATAAAGACTCAAGAAATGTTAGTTAGATTCAAAAGTTTGGGCAGGAGAGATGATAAGGCGATAGTATATGGTGTGGAAGAGGTTCTGGAAAACGAGGGGGTCTAATGCTGTTGTAAACACGAGAGTGACTGCAAGGCAGACGTGAGTGATTAGCGTTTATAGGGGGCGGGCCAGAGGTCAGAAGGCTGATGGTTCAACACACTGCTCAAAAGTTTCCAGCAGATGAACCTGCAGTTTAGGCATATCAAAAAAGAGCAGTTCATATATATATATATATATATATATATATATATATATATATATATATATATATATATATATATATATATATATATATATATATATATACACTAGTTTTTACCACAGGTTCATCCTTAAATCACCAGAGAAAGGACGAACTTTCTAGGGACTCCTGACTTGTTGTCCTCTGATTCGACTTCTTGTTAGGGACAGTTGTTTCACAGTGAAGAAAAAATAAAGCACAAAAATCTCATCGGTTCTCTCGTTCCACCTTGAACTGATACTGCAATTCTGACTTTCTATATCGGGACACCCTTATCATACATCTATTTATTTCGTTTTAACACACCTTGTATTTCCTCAAGCTCAAATCAAGATTAATTAAGCCTCGAATCAAAATCAATTACGAACGTTAGCCACGGTTGGAAGCTCAAGAGTCCCACATGTATAACGCGGCGAACGTAAACTGGTTTTTGGCGGGGAAGGTTAAAATCATAAAGCAAACTTCAGTCCAATCAACAGACCCGGTGATTAAACTGAACGCACCCGGGACCTCCTGTTAATTAAAACGCACCCGACTGCCTCCCTACGAACGCGAAGTCTGGACGAGGGAATTATCCTGGGCATTATAAGCTACGTGAACCTGCTGGTTAGTCTCCGTCAAAGACTAAAATAAATTATATTCTAATTTAATGCTCTTAACATGTAAAACATCAGTAGGTTAGAGCTCGCTGGCATTGTAAAATTACTCCTTAAACGTCTGCACCTGTCGTAAACGTCAGTTTAAGGCAGAATGAAGACTGCTGATTTCTTAAGTAGTTTCGAGACAGGAATCACCGGCATCGTAAAAATATATATATACATATACTCCTACATACATACATACATACATACATACATAAATATACATTTGATATACACGAAAATACATTTTCTACGTCTATGCAAAATTATATGCAATCTCAATGCAGGATAATACACAACAGCATATATATATATATATATATATATATATATATATATATATATATATATATATATATATATATATATATATGTATATATATATATATATATATATATATATATGTATATATATATATATATATATATATATATATATATATATATATATATATATATATATATATATATCCAAACACACATATCGTGCAAGCCATTTAAATCTTATTCATGATATCAGTTGCTTTATCACCGCAACAGATTATACTGCACATAAATACAATAAGAGAATTCGGGTGTCAGAAAGTGCATATGCGTGCGTGCGTAGGAGAGAGAGAGAGAGAGAGAGAGAGAGAGAGAGAGAGAGAGAGAGAGAGAGAGAGAGAGAGAGAGAGAGAGAATCCATAAGAAGTACTTGCAAAAGATTTTTGGGAAGAGGATACCAGCACTGACCAGACCCAATATTTCTTGACTTTAAACAACCAGACGCATATCTTTATATTCCTCAGGATTTAGAATTGCAAACCCGGTGCCCCGGCAAAGTGGCTACAATGTTTTAATTTTCATATCCTTGCATCCTACAGGAGTGAAGTATTTGATGATTAATCCTCCCAACAAAGGACTCGACATCCTCCGCAAGTTGTTCTTTAGAGATACCACCTTTGCAGTGGAAATTATTGGAAGAATAGACTGATGATATGTGTAGGTATTCGGATGGAAGCATAACGAGTGACGTTATTATATATAAAAGAAGCGGCGAGACGGAAAAGGTGAAGGAAGATGGGAAGAAGGACGTCGGCAAATAATTCGGAGGAGACTGAAGAAGCTGTTACACTGACACCTTTTTATTTATTTTTCACTATTTATTGATTTATTTATTCATCTATTTCTCATTTATTTAATTTTGAGTTTTCTGATCCGATGCCTCCAATAAGGGCACTAAAATATGAACATTCCTTAGCACGGGTTCGATCGCTTTCTGTCCAGAGCAGATGTTTTTCTTTCATCCAGAAAGATGTCAGAAAATGTCTCTATAAAGGCGCTTCTGAGACTGTACTGTGAAGTCAAAATTGGGATGTGTAAAGGACAATTTGGTAAGAAACATAAATTTTGAGACTTGTAAATTTATTTCACAAAAACGCATTATCAGTTTTGATTGTAGTCTTTTAATTTCTCTCTCTCTCTCTCTTTTAAGTAAGTACGTACTTACAAACATCATAACTAAGTGAATTATCTACCCATGTGTGTACTGCTAGTTTTTAGACCATTGTAATTTTTACGGACTGTAACTTCTTAAAATACAAATGGAGAATTCTACTGATTTCTACATCACAAAAGAATGGGCCAAGATTTCTTTTGTTACTATTCGTTCAGTACTCCCACAGTCAGAACAATATCAGAAAAAAACAATGAAATAAAAATAATATGTAATTACTCGATACGTGCTTCATTGAAGAGTCTTCGAAGTCTGTCACTAAAACTTGAAACTCACTGTGCAGTACTTTCACTGGGTACACAGAGGTCTCTTTCTCTCTCTCTCTCTCTCTCTCTCTCTCTCTCTCTCTCTCTCTCTCTCTCTCTCTCTCTCTGTCTTTGAAATTGCGACAATATTTTGCTCTCTCACTCTCTCTCCCTCTGTTTCTTTCTCTTTCTCTCTCTATCTCTGAAATTGAGACAACATTTTGCTCTCTCTCTCTCTCTCTCTCTCTCTCAACCAATAACAAAGTTACTACTAATGCTCTCTTTCTCTTCCTGTTTATCTCTTTTACTAAATAACGATAAATATTTTGCTCTCTCTCTCTCTCTCTCTCTCTCCCCCCGACCCAAGAAGAAGGCCGGAACAGATTAATGATTCCTGAGAAGCAAATGAGATTAAGAGATAATGCGAAGGTCTAACGAAGCGAGGCCAGATAGCCCCCACACGCAATCATTTTGGCGTAATGAAGAGTAATAATTTATTACCCCTTTTATCTGTATTAATGCGCAACATGTGATCGTAGCGCTTGAGGGGAGGAATGAGTGGAATATTTGTGTAGAGAGAGAGAGAGAGAGAGAGAGAGAGAGAGAGAATATCCGCTTTTAAGGTTGTAATGGGCGAGGATGTTTGAATAGCCTGCATAATTACAGACTGTAATGCCAAGAACGGTTTGGTCATAATTATTAATACATAATAAGCTGAAGGCAGATTTTAGTTACACACACAATGCATTGTTTGTTTTTTTTATTTTAAGAATGTTTTCGTCTTTTCAGTGAGAGTTTTACTATATATATATATATTTCACAATATTTCTTTTTCACTTGTGAATGTAACCAATTTGTGGAAATATTCTGATACTATAACAATAAACTTGGCGCTTCATTTTATGTTAATTAATTCCTCTTTAGCCACATCTAATCAAACCTGTAAAATTGACAGAATAACCAAGTACAAACTCTCTGTCGATCTCGATTCTTAAATACCACAAAAAAAAAAAAACTTGGGTTTGCTTAAAAACAACACTGTAACTAACTTCGATCACATTCCAACAACGAAGAAGAAACAAAGTGGAGCGGTATGTTTTAGTGAACTGTATAAAAGCTCGCCTAACATTTCATCTCAGTGAACAGAGAAGCACAACAGTTCAATGTGAGTACTGAATAATCACACCGTGAAAACTTATAATGCACAGAGGCTACGAGAAAGGAGACACAGAGTAATGTTAAATCAAGTGAATCAAATCAATCGAAAAAAAAAATAAGATATGCAAATCAGAAATAGTAAATTTATGTTACCGATCATCAACAACCAGACGCTTAAAACATTAAAAAATGAAAAGAAAGAACAGGAAAACAATAGTCAGGCTATGAGACAATTGTTCAACTGTTAAAGAAGATAAAGGACGAGTGAAAGGCCTATAAAAGAAAGTGGAATAAGGGCATGAGGAGAAGAAGCAGCGGCAAAAGCAAATAGGTAATAAATGCGCCGAAGTTTCCTCGGCGCAACCGAGTTTTCTGTACAGCGTATAATCAAGGCCACCGAAAATAGACCTATCTTTCGGTGGAGGAGGAGGAAGGCTGTATGAGAGGAGGCCATGAAAGGAGGACCCATGGCCAGGTGGTGGTCTATCTTATGGGTTGCCAGACGCACGATTATGGCTAACATTTTTTAACCATGATTAAATTAAAAACTACTGAAGCAGAGAGAGCTGTAATTTAAATATCTGATGATTGGAGGGTGGATGATCGACATACCAATCAATTTGCAGAAATAAGCCTCAGTAGTTTTTAAGATCCTAAGGGGAGCAACAAAAAAAGTGCAAAAATGGAACAAGACAATGCCGCTATAAAACAATAGTTTTCGTTTACAGACTACTAAAAAACCAAAAATGTTCTTCATGTGAAAGAATGATGATCTGAGACGGATGGAATAAAAAAAAAAAAATATGTAACAGAACCCATAAGTAGGGAGTGAGCCAAGCACGAGAGGTGAGAAAAACAATAATCATAAATAGGGAGCAAGTCACGCAAGAATGTTGGTTATAAAGAAAATGCAACAGCAACTATAAATAGGGAGCAAGTCATGTAAGGGAGTGATAGAAAAATAGTTACCATGAATAGGGAGCGAGTGGTGCAGCACGGTCGGTTATAAAGGCAAAAATAAACAACAGCAACCATACACAGAGAGACAGTAATAAAAAAAGGCTGGTATACAAAAAAAGTAATAATACAAAGTCATACAAGACAGATGATATAAAAAAAAATAGCAATCATAAATAGGGAATAGGTCAAGCATATAACTGATATTCAGAAAAAAACAACAGTAGTCACAAATAGGGAGCAAGTCAAGCAGATAATTAGTATGCAAAAAAAAAAAGAGTAATCACAAATAGGGAGCAAGACAAGCAGATAATTAATATGCATAAAAAAAACAGTAATCACAAATAGGAAGCAAGACTTTTAGTATACAGGAGAAGCAACATCAACCAAGAATAGGGATCAAGGATGGAAAAAGATGGAAAACATAAACAAAACCAAATCTAGAAATGGACCAAAATCGAGATCCGGAAGAAGAAGAAGAAGCAAGCAAGCAAGCAAAGAATCCCCGAGGAAACAGGATTAAGAATAGGAAAGGAAAAAAAAAAATAACGAGGAAGAAAGCGAAGGCTGTGAGGAGGCGTCCGTAAGACAAGAGGAAGGCGGAAGGCTGAGATAAGTGGGTGGAGGGGTACGTGAATTACCGGAGGCATGGGCGTCCACCTCTCTGGGGATCGTCCCCCACATCCTCCTCCTGCCCTGGGGTGCATCCTCACACCCGCCCCACCCCACCCGTCTCTAATGGGTTATTCTGCCCCTTTTTATGCCCCTCGATCTTGCTGCTACAGACCCTCTCGCCTGATAGTATTGTGGAATATATTTTTTCCCTTCCCAATGTTGCATGCAATGCCTTCTGCCATGATGCTATTACGAAATGGGTCTTCACGGCGCCTCCGTCACGCAACGATGTCCGAAATGTAAGGTTATTTTGGTAATGATACCGTACCTACATCATGCATAAATAATGTTAGGTTATTTCGATGCTATGTCGTTTATACAGTCGTTCTGAATGCATCTATCATCACGATCATTGTCATAAACATTCAATTTAGTAATGGGCGCATAATCAGGCGGAGAAAAGTCGAAGGTCAGTTAAGTTAACTGGGAAATTTAGGTACAAAATGATCATCTTGGAAATAATACAACACAAGACAAGTACAACATTACCCAAGTGATTATAAAAATAATATTAAATAAATAACTTATGAGGATACAGAGAGAGAGAGAGAGAGAGAGAGAGAGAGAGAGAGAGAGAGAGAGAGAGAGAGAGAGAGAGAGAGAGAGACTGGACACTGGAGTGGCATTGCAACCCGTATTGAACTCAGAATTAACGAAATCTATAACATCAGTAGCCTCTTCTGTTGTGACGCCAGTAATAATGGTAGAAAATCTAGAACACTTCCAGGAAATCAGTTTCTCAGTTACGCAGTAAAGGAGACGAAAGGACTCCGGTCCTGGCCAATGTGTATTCGTGAATTTTATGAGAGTAAGGAAACTTGAGATTTCAAAACGAACAGATGTCAAAGACGAAAGCGGATGTTTGCTACCGGGGCTGAACAAAAGGAAAATGATCAAACGGGAATTCTATCGACAATGCCGGCATCATAATTATGTAATCCGAAGGGAGAGTGGAAATAGGTAAGTGTTTACTTCAACACCCGGCCCCCCGCAACCCACGCTTTCACCTCCAACTAATTGATTTTTGGCAGGGCAGACGGCAAGTCCTCTTTCTCTTGCCCTTGCCTGTCATATCGAGACTGCGGACTTGAAAGAAGAGATCTTTAAATTTTTTTGTATAATTTTAAAGTAAATATTTCTTTACATTATGAAAAAGAGAATATATATATATATATATATATATA
Organism: Macrobrachium rosenbergii; assembly: GCF_040412425.1. NCBI lineage: Eukaryota > Metazoa > Arthropoda > Malacostraca > Decapoda > Palaemonidae > Macrobrachium > Macrobrachium rosenbergii. The sequence continues at coordinate 25,944,029 of NC_089764.1, read as the reverse complement.
TATATATATATATATATATATATATATATATATATATATATATATATATATATATATATATATATATATAGACAGATAGATATGTCCCCTCTACAATACAATCATGGGAAACTTAAAATCAAAATGGCCATTCCTCGTCTCAAAAGCTCTTTGCACATGCTTGGGAATCTGTTTTTTTTTATTTAAAATTAAACCACTACATAAAAAAGAGGGGAAAAACTATAACGATGACGGTAGTGAAGATGATGATGACGATGTAATGAAAATGTAGTTCTTTGGAAGAATGATGATCGGGGACCCAAATCTTTAATTAATTGATTACTGATTTCGGACTCAAATTCTACCTTATTTGATCATTTGCTTCTGACTCAAAATCTAACTCACCTGAATATCTCTTTCCTTTTACATTTATTCTTCTTTATCTAAAGTATATGTGGCCTTTCGCCCCTCTCTCAAGCTTGTGTAAGGTCAAAAGGGCACATAACCTCTGACCGATAGAGCCTTTCTTCATGCCAACCCCCCACCCGTCTCTCTCTCTCTCTCTCTCTCACACACACACACACACACACAAACATCCCAACCCCCAGCCCCAAGCGTCAACAACACCTCCCAACCGCCCTTACCCCACAGGCGACCCCACCATCACCACCACCACTCTCTCTCTCTCTCTCTCTCTCTCTCTCTCTCTCTCTCTCTCTCTCTCTCACCCCCTTCCCCTTCTCCCGAAGCGCCGTAACTACACATGACCCAGTTCACTTCCTGCACGTATAAGTCCCTCGTTAACATGACCTTTTGGAAGTACAGTCCGACTGTGTTCCCGACGTGGGCGGAAGGAAGGCAACTTATGGAAACGGTAAGTGTTTTGAAACGCCCACCTAAGGGAACGGAACATTATTTTCGCGCTTGAAGTTTTGCTATCGCCTATCAGAAAGCGTTTCGAAACGTCCTCTTAAGGGCAGGAGCTTGGTTTTCTCTCCCTGTGATTTTGCCATCGGATATTTCGTACATCCCAACTGTGGTTATCTTTATAAGCAATTAGTATTCGTGGAGGGAGTCTCCTTTAAAAGATTTCGCGTAAGAAATGCCAGCAAAACATTTCTCGCTTGAGAAATGAGGTTATTATTAACTCCGTATCAGTAAGCCGTTGTGTAGATTCTGTTTACGACCAAAGGAAATTTTGTAAGTGTTATTTCGGTCGGAAATTCGACATAAAATTCGGTTTATTTGAAGTCATATACACTAGTATTTTCGTGTGCTGCTTTGAGCTTGGTTCATTAGGGTACATTTTGCCCTGCATTTTGGAAGTCAGTAAGTCAAAATTTATATGTGGAAAGAGAAAATCAAGCTTTTATGGGGAGAAAGAGAAAGATCTGTAAAGTCAGTTTTGATTTTTGTTATCAGTTCTGTAACCTCCTGTGATCTGCACATATCTCAAAACGAAAAGGTTGTTTTCTTCTCTTTAGCTTCTATACATAACAAAGTTTGTTTTTTAAATCCTCCATCCTTCGAAATAATGAGCCTCATTTGAAACGTTCCTAACCTGCTTCATTATGATCTATAAAGATCTAAATTCTTTAATGTAATGTTACTTAACTTTTCAAACGAAACAATGCAAATAATTGGTGAGAAATCACACAAGATTGAACAAAAATTTTATGCTCCATACAAAATCTACGGTAAATCATAAGGAGGATAGAAAAGACACTATATAAGGCATAATACAGCCATCCTTTTAATAAGACCTGTTTTCAAATAATAATAATAATAATAATAATAATAATAATAATAATAATAATAATAATAATACGTTCCACCTCTCTCAAAAATCATTAGCTACACCTCACCTTTTTAACGCGGTCTGACCAAACCTTAGAACGATGTTCGCCTAGAAAGGGTAAAAGGTGACCTTACAAAGATACAGTGGTTAGTGAACCATGGAAGAACAAAAAGAGAAAAAAATCCTTGAGCGATCTAATTCGTACCCTAGGAAGTTTGCAGCTGACGGAAGCCGATCCAACCGAAGAAGCTAAAAATAAATCCTCATATCTGTTCGCTTTCTCTCGAAATGATCACCTAAATGATTTCATAAGTCCTTAATCAAAAGCTGGTCTTCAAGAAGCTTCAATAGCAAGGCGTGGTGACCTACTTGAATTGTTCTTCTTTAACTTTTTCTTTCCGTCTGAGATGGTTGTAGTGTGCTATTCTGCATACTCTCAAACATTTGGTAATTTAGGAAACTAATTTTAATGTGTTCCTGTAGAATACTACATAGCCGAGATTTGAGAGCGCCATGGAATATAAAATTGGGGTTTTAAAATAGTTTGCACAAAATTCTTATTGCAGATGCGACTTGTGTAGAATCAATTTAAATGTAAAAATGACATCTGTTATGACTGACAGAAACTTGTTGTGTGTGTGTGTGTGTGTGTGAGAGAGAGAGAGAGAGAGAGAGAGAGAGAGAGAGAGAGAGAGAGAGAGAGAGAGAGAGAGACTTTCTAAAAAAAATACTGAGGACGAAGCCCACAAAATGTGTATCCGATAAAATCACAAGAGAGCCATTTTGGAGTCGATTTGCTAATAATAACTTTAGAATTAAGCAGAGAATCAGCGACACGTGCAGAGACAAAGAATGATGAATTTCCCTTTGGACATTAAAAACGATATGGCTTTGAATATCAATATGAACTATTGACAATGTGAAAACGAATTATGTTTTTCAAACACTATTTTTGGTTTGGACCGACATTTTAACTCTCAAAAATATTATTGATTTTACCATCTGCCATCAAACTTCGGTTTTTTTTTTAATCATAAGAATATAATCTAACTTTTTAAAGAGGCAGGATTATAGCTTTCTTTACGGTTTGTCGAAACTGTTATGTACTTATCACTTTTTTTTTTTTATCGAACTAAGCAATGATGGCATTAACTGTAGTTCGCAAATCATAAGTACTACATTCAAGAAATTCTAAAATAAACGTTAATATAATATGTGTATGAATAACGTGAATTTTATCTATCAATACAAGGTTGCGTTCCAGTGACTATTGTTTATGTTTGTTTGTCTATGTCTGAGAGGGGGTGGGGGTTGCAGTTTAGACTTGGGGGAAGAGAGCAGGAACACCACTACGATACTAAGTTAAGTATACCTTAGCTTAACCAGACCACTGAGCTGATTAACAGCTCTCCTAGGGCTGGCCCGAAGGATTAGACTTATTTTACGTGGCCAAGAACCAACTGGTTACCTAGCAACGGGACCTACAGCTTACTGTGGAATTCGAACCACATTATACCGAGAAATGAATTTGAAACCCTAAAACACTTATAGGTAAGGGAACTACCTTCCAGCACAAAATAGCTGCAAGGAAGGGAACAAAATAATGCCAGTAATGAAACCATTCTAACTGAAAAAATCACACTGAAAATACTGAAACAGTTGGAAAACAAAACTCCTGAAAGAAAAATTGTATAATTACTTCTTGGTACGAAATCTCTTCAAATACTGACATAACACAACGTACAAACTATCGTAGTTCGTTGAAATAAACAAACATTTAACAGAAAACATTATTCTTGTACTGGCAACAAACAAAACACGTAAACAATGCGCCGAAGTTTCTCCGGCGCAATCGAGTTTTCTGTACAGCGTATAATCAAGGCCACCGAAAATAGATCTATCTTTCGGTGGTCTGGGTATAATGTTGTATGAGCCGCGGCTTACGAAACTTTAACCACGACCCGGTGGTGGCCTGTCCTATACAGTTGCCAAATGCACGATTATGGCTAACTTTAACCTTAAATAAAATAAAAACTACTGAGGCTAGAGGGCTGCAATTTGGTATGTTTGATGATTGGAGGGTGGATGATCAACACACCAATTTGCAGCCCTCTAGCCTCAGTAGTTTTTAAGATCTGAGGGCGGACAGAAAAGGTGCAGACAGAAAAAGTGTGGACGGAAAAAGTGCGGACGGACAGATAAAGCCTGCACAATAGTTTTGTTTTACAGAAAACTAATTTTATTTTTACAGAAAACTAAAAATTAGCCAATGCAAAATAAATATTTTAAAAAATGACTAACTGAAACTAAAGAAAATTATAGAGAAAAAAAGTGTATTCCACCGAAGACTGTCGATGGATTTCGAGAAATTGGGGAACTGGGAAAAATATATTTTGAGAAATATTATATCAAAATAACATGTAACTTCGAACGATCGATCAACTGCCCTCACTCATTAAATACTTTTAATACTTTCTGACTCCTATCCACAAATCGATAGCAAGTTTTAAACGCCACATCTATAATTCATCTTTTAACCTACGAGTTCTATCTGTAGGTCTCTGATAAGTGTAATTTTCACTAAAGTCACTTTGGATCTACTTTCATTTAAAGGGCGGGTCTGGTATCTTTTAAGAAGGAAATTCCTAGACAGTTTAATATTAAATTTTTTTTCGTCATCGTCTCGTCAGGCTTTGAGGCCAAGGTGAGGACTCTCTATTTCTATTTTATTTGTCTGTCTCTCATCATGTCTACTTCCGTTCCACTTTTCAATACGGGGCGATACCCGGGAAACGCAGATAATAAAACCACTTAGGTCTTTGAGAAAACTAGCTTAAGGAAAAATGAAAGAATGGTAAATAAAAATGTTAATCTTTCATTCAGGATTCATCCAAAGATCCTCTACTATACATATTTGTTTTTAATAAAAAAAAAAACAACTTTAATCTGTGCTTCAGGATTTACCCAAAAATCCTCTACTGTAAATATTTCTTAAAAAATTTTATTGTAAAAAACTTAATCTGTACTTCAGGATTCATCCCAAAATCCTCTATATCTCATCCATAAAAAAAAAAATAGAAAAAGACACTTTAACGTTATACATTATCAAAATCAATTCCTTGAGACACTCCCACACATTCGCCCTGAGAGCGAAAGAGTAACGTAGGAGGATTAAAAAAACAGGAGAAAATAAAAAAGTACAACAAAAGGAGCACACACAGAGAGAGAGAGAGAGAGAGAGAGAGAGAGAGAGAGAGAAGAGAACAAAAACGAAAGAAACCTCTAATAGTACCCCAGAACCTATGAGATATGTAGGGCCGGAGACGCAGCATCATAGAGTTCGATGCTGATAACATAAGTACCGAGTTGGGCATGCGTAGGCGTCGATACCGGTAGGTAATGAGACGAGAACTGGACACAGAAAAGTGTGAGTGTGTGGGTACAGAAGGCGCTGATGTCGGCCTGCGATAAGTTAATGAAATTAACGATAATGTGGTGTTGATGAAGACGGCAGGTAAGACGCAGGTGATAGGTTCCTTCGGGGTCTTGGCGGGATGTGGAGATAGCAGGTGCGTAAAGGTGCCAGGTTACAGTTTTAAATTAATTAGAATTGTTAAACGGAAATATAGTTTTAATCGTCATTCAATTAATAATGGCGGTGGGTGCCTGCTTTGTATACACAGCAGACGAGTTGTTGAACACGCACGCACGCACACATACATACATACATACATATGTTTGTATGTGTATATATATATATTTTTCCAAAATAATCTTTTACTTTAATATTTTGAATGTTGATGTATAAAATGAAATAACACGCGAACACATAAATACATACATAGATACATTACATACATATATACTGTATATATATATATATATATATATATATATATATATATATATATAAATTACCTTTAAATCTAGTATTTTTGAATGCCTGATATGTAAAATGAAAATAATAAGCTATAGGTTTCGTGTAGATTCGACCTTCAAATTAAGAGATGCTCGGGGTTGCAAACACAGCGTCAACATAATTCATCATGAGTTATCCATGTTGGATACATATTTTATCGTAGTTTACGCCCTGTTGGATACAAATTTTGTCAAGGCTTACTCCCTGTTGGATACATATTTTGTACCAGTTTACTCTCTGTTGGATACATTTTGTAATAGCTTACTCCCTGTTGGATGCAATTTATGCTAGCTTACTCTCTGTTGGATGCATATATTGTACTAGCTTACTGCCTGTTGAATGCATTTTGTACTAGCTTACTCTCTGTTGGATACATATTTTATTATAGTTTACACCCTGCTGGATACACATTTTGTCAAGGCTTACTCCCTGTTGGATGCATATTTTGTACTAGCTTACTCTCTGTTGGATATATTTTGCAATAGTTTACTCCCTGTTGGATGCATTTTATGTTAGCTTACTCTCTGTTGGATGCATACATTGTACTAGCTTACTACCTGTTGGATGTATATACTGTACTAGCTTACTCTCTGTTGGTTACGTATTTTGTACTAGCTTACTCCATGTTGGATAGATTTTGTACTAGCCTACTGCCTGTTGGATGCGTATATACTGTACTAGCTTACTCCCTGTTCGATACATATTTTTTCATGAGTTACTCCCTGTCGGATGCATATTTTGCCATGCCATATTTAATGTAGGATAAATTTTGTCAAGAGTTACACTACGTTGGATACACGCATGGATGATTTCGTAATCAATACCTTGCTACTGGGATTTATTTAGATTCTCGTTCTTGACAGTTGTTTTTACCACCCTCTCCCGACGTCACCGAATCACTGGAAGTCTGGACTGTCACAAATGTTAAAGAACTTACGCCACTCCAGAAACTCTACAGCTGGAACAACCTAAGCCTGCATATTCTTTTGAACTCCGACATGACGCTAAATATTGGTTTACGGGTGAGCTTGTTGAAATCTACGCTTAAAAATATCGTTAAGGTTAAAATCATATTCTCATTTTTTAGGTTTACATGACGCTAAAATAAAAAAAAAAACATTAAACAATGCATATGATAACATTAGTTATATTGGCAAGATTGTACAGATTTATACAAGATGAATGTGAATTCTAAATTAATGAAGAACCAATAAATGTAAAATCAGTGGGTATTTTGACAAAATGGCAAAGATGTTATAATACTATGAAAATACCAGAAAGCAATGCATACGATACTAACAGGAAGCTCAGCAGAAGTGTTAAAATTAGCTTTACATACCCTTCTGAAAAAAACGTTAATCATAGGTATCAGAATATGGTTTCAATAACTGGTCTAGTTTAGAACATTATATAAGACCCCTATGAGAACCTGAGAACACGACAGGAGTTAAAACACTAAGAACAGTTAAAACAGTTTAAGCCCGTATACACAAGGTATCAGTGGTGACTTGTGAACACGACTCTTCTTCTTCTTTCTCTGCATCTTTTCCCACTTGTATTTGGGGTCGATGTTTGTGACAGCTTTCCTCTTCCTCCACCTGGCTCGGTCAAACACATCGTCCTCTGACAACTGTTTTGTCTCTCAGGTCTTCTCTAACTACATCCATCCACCTTCTTAGCTTCTTCGGTCTTGCTCTTGCTCTCCCACCAGGCACCTCCGTCTGCATCACTCTCCTCCCTAAGTATGACTCACCCCTTCTCATCACATGGCCATACCACCGCAGTCTTCTTTCCCGGGCCTTTTTTGATAGTTCTACGACTTTAGTAGTTCCAGGCACCTCAATCTGTATAACTCTCCTCCCTACCTAGCCTCTTCCCTTCTCATCACATGGCCATACCACTGCAGTCTTCTTTCCCGGGCCTTTTTTGACAGTTCTACGACTTTAGTGGTTCCTCTTGTTCTTTCATTTTTGTTACTCCACACATCCACCTGAGCATTTTCATCTCTACCGCATCCAGTTTCTTCTCTTGCACTCGCTTTGCTTGTGAATATGACTACTGAAGTATAAATAGTCTAAAACAGTGAAGCAGACGCCATCATCGACCTTGGGATAAATGAAGGACTTTTTTTATAGACCTCTACATAAATTGTAGTTAATATTCACTCTTCGTGCAAAAAAATATTAGAAGATATGAAAGACCATTAATTGCAAGCAAGGTTTACTTTGCGAACGAAGAACCGTAAACCACGAATAAAAGAGCGTGAAAATATTTATAGATATTTTGCACACAATAATGTATAAAAAGAGAACATTACTCCTTGCTCCATCTAAAGGTCCATTAAGGCTGAATATTAATCATTATTTTTGTCGCTACCACTCGTGGGTCGTTGCCAGCAGTGTCAAAAGACGACGTCTAATACAAACACCATTATCATTTGTGTATCAAATTCTACCTGTGTGCCTGCGAGTGAGTTTTTTCTTTAAAGCCAGGAACAAACATATACATGCACCAAATCCTTCTTAAATGCACGTAATAAAACGACTGCTAAGCGCTGTCGCTATTTACAACGGCGTGTAAACCTCCTGGACTATCCCGAACTATCTGAGCTGTCGCTATTCGCGACATGTAAATCCCCAGGCGCTATCCCTCGCTATCTGATCGCCGAGATGTCGCGACGCAGCCGGCTCGCGGTCGTTAAAAACGCTGGACCGCAATACCGCGCAAAAATAATGTTTTTCTAATGGATGTTCCCGTCACATTTACGGGGGATTCATTAATATACGATTCTTCAGCGGGGAAAAATATAACTTCGCTGAAAGAAATCGCACGCACATATATTTCTTCACACCTTCAAAATGCTGAAGTAAATCAAACGCGTTTCCTCGCCTCGTTGTTGCCAGCTCTCCTCGCTGGTCTTGAAGACGCTTTAACTGAATTAAATTGGATACTGCTTGATTTTATTTATTGCCTTAATCGCTACTCAGCAGGTAATCACGCAGGAGCTTCTTGCCCTTGATTAGAATTAACAGCGAGAATAAATAAACAGATATATTGTGGGTGTCGGTGAGCGCACATTTACACAGACACACACACACACACACACACACAGGGTGATGTAAAATACATGAAAGTACCTGGCACACTGTCGTTTCCTTTTAAATTTATTCTGTGGCTTAAGGTGATAATTAAATCAAATGCTTGCTTGAGGAATTAAGCTATATATATATATATACAGTATATATATATATATATATATATATATATATATATATATATATATATATATATGTGTGTTTTTATATATACACACATGATATATATATATATGTGTGTGTGTGTGTGTGTGTGTATGTGTGTTTTATATATACACACATGATATACATACATACATACATACATACATATATATATATGTATGTATGTATATGGTTTTCGGAAGTCATCATTGATCTGGCAGACAATAAACAATTGCTTTTTAATATAAATTGAGTTTACTTACGCACACACGCACACATATATATGTTATGTGATTATTTATATATACATATATATGTATTATGTATATATGTGTGTGTGTGTGTGTGTTTTGTGTTTGTGTGTGTGTGTGTGCGTGCATTCATGTGTGCACAATTGGGAATTACCTGAAATAAAAAAACAAGTAAACACAATTTGAATTAAAAGAAATTGTAAATTGTCTGCCAGATCCGTGACGACCTCCGAATTCTACTGTAATAAGTAAAATGCCTATGATGGCGTTACTTCATGAGAGAGAGAGAGAGAGAGAGAGAGAGAGAGAGAGAGAGAGAGAGAGAGAGAGAGAGAGAGAGAGAATATATTTTCCTACATCATAAAAGTACCACAGCCTTCCCACAGTAGCAATACATAAAAGATTAAGAAGGGGGTTCTCAGAAATACAGGCATGATGGTAAAGTTACATATTAGCTTTGCTTATTTCTGCGTTGGCTCAAAGGATTAAAATACCTTTGTACAGGTGTCGTAACAATTCCATCGAAATTTTTAAAGATTTCTTTAACGTTTGCCGAAAATACGAAACAAAAGTAGGAAAACCCACAGGTAAAAAAAAAAAAAAAAAAATAAAAAGATTAAAATTAAAACATTTGAGAACTACCTGAGTTAAAATTTTGCGAAAAGTAAATATAGGGAAATAAAAGTAATTGCAAAATATAGACCGATAAAAGTTGGATGTACAAATAAAAAAGAATATGACAGAGCTTTCCTTACACTCCTCAGCATCTTAGATATATCTGATAAGTAATAAAAATCATACACAACCTTTACACCATTCAGCTTCCATTAGACCACACAGATAGGTAATTTTCTTCCTACTTTTGTTAACAAAATTATTGTCTCTTATTATCTTACGCCGTTTTATGTCTTTTCCTTTGGTCTAGATAATGACACTGGACTGCACGCTCTGCGACCAATGGAAAAAATATAAATTGTTCTTTTAACAACGGTTAGAGATTTCATGGGCACTGGTAATAATATTGAACAGTTAAACCACAGGTAGTTGGATCGATGTATAAACACACATTGTGGGTATACCTATCTACTGTATATTTATGTATGTATAC
>NC_089764.1:25913735-25931235 GCF_040412425.1 Macrobrachium rosenbergii | reverse complement strand
TTGGCAATGGCGGACAATCGTAAATAAAGTTTGGAGATTGAGATGCGGGTTTATGATGTTATCACGTCCGTGGAAGATATGAGAGAGAGAGAGAGAGAGAGAGAGAGAGAGAGAGAGAGAGAGAGAGAGAGAGAGAGAGAGAGAGAGAGAGCTTTAGTGATGTTTGAGCAGAATAATGGCTTATTTTAATGGGGGTCAGACTCGCTCTAAGTGATACAAATCTAAACACAGCGGACATGGGGCTCGGCGAGATCGCCTCGATACAAATGGATGGCGGCATACGGCCACATATTCATGTACAGAGACACGCAATAAAAGCGGACGGCTTTGAAGGAGTCAATCGACGCACATAAATACACACCAGAAAGCGAACATTAAGAGTTGAACAAGAAATTATAGGCCCTGGAACTGACTGGACTCATTTCGATCCCACTGTCAAGGTTCGGGTCTCGAATGCTGGTCAGGCGCGATTCAATTACTCGCAGATAAGGAGGAGGCAGCGAGGCATATGTCTGTTTTGAGACAAATGTCTATTCTGAGACATATGTCTATTCTAAGACATATGTCTATTCTATGTCCGGTTCGAGAGATAAAATTTCGATTTCATTCCATCTCTTACGTTTTGAATTTGCCAGAAATTTTCACTATTAACTTCTAAGAAGTAAAAATAACCAACGCATCAAAGTGATACATTTTAAAATACCAAAAAACACTACAGAACGTTTTAGTTTTATGCCGCAAAACTTTTGTGATAGTAAGACTTTAACAACAAATGGGGAGGTTTTCCCAAACATTTAAACGAAAGTAACAGGAATATTGAAATACGACATCGAGCAAAACTTCTCGTACACTTTGTCAAATAATAAAATCGAGTTTTCTGTACAGCCGCTACAGCGTATAATCAAGGCCACCAAAAATAGATCTATCTTTCGGTGGTCTCTGTATAATGCTGTATGAGCCGCGGTCCATGAAACCTTACCACGTCCCGGTGGTGGCCTATCCTATATATCGTTGCCAGAAGCACAATTATGGCCAACTTTAACCTTAAATAAAATTAAAGCTACTAAGGCTAGAGGGCTACAATTTGCCATGTTTGATGATTGGAGGGTGGATGATCAACATGCCAATTTGCAGCCCTCTTGCCTCAGTAGTTTTAAAGATCTGAGGGCGGACAGAAAAAGTGCGGACATAATAAAGTGCGGACGGACAGTTAAAACCGGCACAATAGTTTTTTCTTTTACAGAAAACTCAAAAATGACGGAATTTCTTGCAAAAAAGGCAAATAATGTGAGCCCCAGTACAGTTCAAGCACACAGGATTAGATGCGACTGCATACGAGGAAGAAATTTACTATACAGTAAGAAAAACCGCAACTCTGCAGTAAGGAGCGAAGTCAGGGAGCAGGAGAAAATGAGCAAAGGCCAACGTATATCATGAATATATATATTGTATTACAAATATTCAGCCTCGTTAGTATGGTGAGAAAAATAAAACTACACGCACACGCTCCCGTCCATGTTAAAGGGAGGCTTAGATATTCAGGATATTGTCGGGGAAACCTTTGAGGAAACCAATAACGCTTGGAATTGATAACTGCCGGTAACTATGAATGTCAGGGCCGAAATTATGTGCTAAAGATGAATTTATCTGTATATATAATAACGGTGTATACGCTTACGATGTATGTAACAATAATGCATGTACACGGTTTCTTCTCTCTCTCTCTCTCTCTCTCTCTCTCTCTCTCTCTCTCTCTCTCTCTCTCTCTCTCTCTCTCTCTCTCTCTATATATATATATATATATATATATATATATATATATATATATATATATATATATATATATATATGTATGTATGTATGTATATAGAATTATTTGGTGATCGCAAAACCATTGTTTAAAAGCTTTCATGAGAAACCAAGCAAACGTTCAAAAATAAAGGTAACCAAAGATCGCTTCTTTAAGAGAATCATTAAAAATTTGATTAAATATAATAGAAGTACCAATAAAAATCTAGGAAGTTTTTCGAGGTGGGAGAAAATTTGTGGCTATACCCCTTTACATAGAGCATTAACAAAACATCACCAGGATAATATGAGATGGTTTCTCACGTTGTTTCTGCCCTACTCATATACCCTTACCATTTTTTAAGCTAATACTAATCCCATTTCGAAGCCCATACTCTTCCCATGTCGAAGGCCATACTTACCCTAATCTAAGCACACGCTCTTCCCAATTTTGAAACCTGTATTAATCTTCTTGTTAAGCCCACACTCGGCCCATTTCAAAACCCATACTCCCATTTTCAAACCGGTCTCTTCCCATTTTTGAAATTAAGGTTACAGCATCCTCTCGTTTTAGGCTTCCCAATCTCTATCTTCTCCCCCTTTCCCCTTTATTCTTTTAAGTTAAGTAAAGAAAACTGGATAAGTAAAGAAACTGAGTACAACCATTCGGTCAGCCCTAGCGAGAGGAAAAAATAACATGAGACTTGGCAACAAGATTCCTCAGATTACAACAGATCAAGTTGTGGTTTCATGAAAATACAAAAGTATTGCATAATCCAGATTCAGCGTATGCTTATACTCGTACATACCATGGTTCGATAAGCAAAACAATACAGAATAAATTACATTCGTCTAGAGAATTTACGAAAAAAAAAAAAATCATGAAGGTTATCTTAAATCAGGAAAACTTTTATACAAATATTTAGCTAACCAAAGGAACTCTACACCATTAGTCACGGGTATACCTTTCAACTAAGCGAAACCATAAATACGTGTTATCTGTGATCATTTTAAAATTAAGTAGAAAGATACTCTTTTAAGCAAACGCAACTTGACCTAAAACCTCCTGAAATTATGGTTAAGTTTGCCGATTAATTTTTAAACATTCTGCTACGGTATCTACGCATTCATGATTACGGAGATGAGTAAATTCTGTTGAAGAAAAAATGAACCAACCAATCTACTAAATTTTTTTTTTTCTTTCAGAGTTGGTTGAAGAAAATCGCAAATGACGGATTCAAACCACCACCAAATTTTCAGGAACCCCATTTTTACTCCGCTACTTGATTCAAGGCCACGTCAGGGGGGAAAATATTCTTTCGACCGTCCGAGTCCGACAATTAGCAACCCCCGTATAAGCACGCTCTAAGGAGCGTGTTTTTTTTTTTTTAATTCTTTTTTTAATCCCGGGTCGTATAAACGAGGCGCTGCTGCCTCTTTTAGGTAGCGGGAAACAAAAATCCTCTCCTAATTAAGACCCCGCTTATGAATCCCCGAACACGGCGCTTAACTTAATGATATGAAGATGTGTGTGCGCAAATAGACAATTAAAGTTGAAGAGGAGGCCCGGCTGGGCGCAGTCGCAAATCTCGAGAGCCAAAATGAGAGTTTGACATCAAGTGCCCACGCTCGAGTGTGTTGTGTGTGTGTGTGTGTGTGTGTGTGTGTTTTGCATGTTTATGCATGAAGCCCTGTTTGCATACGTTTGCCTCGTCCATTTAAATGAACTCCGCCGCGGATGACAAATGTAGCAAGCGACTAATAGCAAGTAGCAGGAACAAGAGAGGAGTTCTTCAGGAGCGTTACGTGAATATAAAACTCGTACTTGGAAAACAATAAATTCTTCAGTCCGTTTTTTTTTTTTTATTTTGTTTGTTTGAAGCGCATCTCTGCGTGAAACTCAGAATTTATTTTGAGGATTCTTTTACGTAAATGAAACCAGCTTAAACTAGAGATAGGATCTGTGATAGACCATTTTGGGAGTTTTCCCTTCAGATGTTGGGAGGATTGTAATTCAAACATTGCTTTCATTAGCATAACATCTTCGTCGAGTTTACATATATCTTTGAGATCTCCTCCCTTTCACTTGATCATCTCCTAAAATGACTTGAAATCACTTTATGAAATACAGGAAGTTCAACCTTAAAAGAAGAATATATATTTTTTCTTATATAAGTAGCAAAAAGTAATCTAAAAAATAATGTCTACAATGATTCACAGTCTGCTCTTGAATTTCTCTTGAAATCACTAAAATGTAAAGCCCATAAAATGTAATGAAAAATGAACGTAATATTTTCCATATAAACCATAAAAAATTGTCTAAAAAAATAGTTACTTTAACTTACTAATAGAAAGGTTATCATGACAGGTGTATTTGACGAAGAGCGCTCGTCAGTTGGTAATAAGTATTACAAACCTTTTAAAAGGGAAACAAAACTCAATATTCAATCACGATTTTGAGAAAATGTGGGTCAAACTTTGCAGTTTCCTTCTCCAGGTGTTAGGCAACGGGACCTGTAAAAAAAAAAACCCTGATTATGATCGTGTGAAAGCTAAGAGTTTGGGTCCTCATTCCCGATCAGCTGTCGATTTGGCCTAAAATTTTTTTTCATCACGGCTATTAACGAAACAAATCAATATACAAGTTAATAAAAATCAATCAGGCTTATAAAATCGAAGAGAAAGTTAAGTGAGCAAGCAAGGTTCGGGCCGTAAAGCAACCATCTGCTAAGCCATGATGGCAATCATTTGGACATTTATACCGCGGGAGAGTGCGAGACAAAATAATTTCTAATAGTACCCCTTACTCAAAAAGAGACATAGAAAACGCATTAAAATTTTTATTAAGCTACCGATGTGATTGGGTCGCAGGGACGTTCAACTTCAAACGCCGTCCGAAAAAGGCAAGACCGTTCGTTAAAACATTGAAGAGGCTCACGTAAAACTAAGGCGATAAAACGGTTAAAAATACATTGCGCTTGACAAGGCGGTAAATGAAATGATCATTTTATTAGTAAGGCCTCAGCTGCGGGCTTTCACTCGAAGTTTTCAAAAGATCCGATGTGGGTTACAGAATAGCTTACAGAATTATCATTTGTGTATGTGTTTATTTGTTTGAATAAAAAAAAAACTTATATGCACATATTGTGTATGCAAATACATATTCAAACCATCTGCAGTCACTTTAAAAGCTGTAAATTCTCAAGAAGAAACTCAGTACTTTAGTGAGATCAACAGTTTGATAATGAAAAATATGAAACGCAATGTCCAATTCGACTTTTAACAAATATAAGGGTATACAAAGGAATAAGGGGGCAAAACTACTTACAATTCACCCTTTTCGCTTGCATGGAATTTAGAAATTCAACCTTCGGGAACTGATTATTCAATTCTGAGTAATTATCAAATAAGAATAAAAGACAATTACCTAAGTTAAATACTCTGTAATCTATTTTGAAAATGAAGGCGCACAGTAAACGAACATGGCCGGCAACTCAGTTCAAATTTCAATTTAATATCAAATTCCGGTTTAAGAATCCAAAATGAGTTGATCTGAAAAATGGAAATTAAACCTTCAACGCAAAAGAGTTACCCCAGTTCATAAGCGGAAATTTATAAACCGTCTGACTGGCTCCTTCAGAATCAGTAACTGGGTCATCTTGCAAGTGAGAATATTTATTGGGCAAGAAATGGAACCTTACGGGAACATTTCCTTGAAAATTCAGTATGACTTTACAGACCTAACCTTGAGTCATACACAGGACTGTAAGGTGATGTTAATGGAATGGGGCTTAGGCAAGGTACAGAGAGAGAGAGAGAGAGAGAGAGAGAGAGAGAGAGAGAGAGAGAGAGAGAGAGAGAGAGAGAGAGAGGAACAGGTAAAAACGCAACAAAGATATGAAAATTCATAGAGTTTCGGATCGTTTCTATATGGCTGAAGGGACAGCTAGTGTAGAGAGAGAGAGAGAGAGAGAGAGAGAGAGAGAGAGAGAGAGAGAGAGAGAGAGAGAGAGAGAGAGAGATGAATAGTTAAGAAAAGCAACAAAGACGTGAAAATACATAAAGTTTCGGACCATTTCTATACGGTCGAAGGAACAGCAAGTCTAGAGGTTCCCCGAGAGGTAATCATAAACCAAAAGGGGTTAACATACTCAAAATACATTTATACCTAAAGCCTCCCTTTAGATGAAGTCTAGAATAAGGCATCTCATGTAAAACCATAGTAAACTTATTCTAAAGCCTATCTTTGGCCAATTTCGCTCATCAAACAGTGAAGTGTTAGCAATATTTTCGTTTTCCATCAAAGGAACTTTTTAGCTTGGCTTTGAAATATAATATACAGTCAAGAAGTCAGTACCCCAGGTGTTACTTCCGCAGGTGTTATTTAATAATAATAATAATAATAATAATAATAATAATAATAATAATAATAATAATAATAATAATAATAATAATAATAATAATAATAATAATAATAATAATAATAATAATAATAATAATACCAAAAGTCTTGAAATGGAGAAACAAATCCACGATTATGTATGGGTACAAATGTATCTATTTTTAAAAATATTTTTCCCAAACAAACTGCGGATTTGTTTCTTCAGTAATAATAATAATAATAATAATAATAATAATAATAATAATAATAATAATAATAATAATAATAATAATAATAATAATAATAATAATAATAATTTTAAAAATGAGGCATGTAATTACCTCGAGCCTTTTTCTCTCTCGGACACAATAGCAGGATTCAAGTACAGCCGAGACAAAACGAAATTTATAAGCAAGAATTCAAAGAAATTAGTAATGGTTAAGGCAATTATATTCCATGCATAATGCACGCCTGTCTCGCATTGAATCTCTGTAATGATTTGCATTCATTACACTGTTTGTCCTTAGTCTGGTATTTTCTTTCCTTCTTTGAAACATCATCTATGTTCTGGCATCGAGATATCTGCTCTCGCGTTCATCATGTCTAAATTGACAACGGGGACATGCAAATGATGTCAGTTCCCTGATGCTGTATTAGATTTCTTAATAAGAACCACTGAATAACTGTATTCACTTATGTCATTTCGCTAGTTAGTTTTCTGAAAAGGAAACTGTTGTGCCGGCTTTGTCTGTCCGTCCGCACTTTTTTCTGTCCGCACTCAGATCTTAAAAACCACTGAGGCTAAAGGGCTGCAAATTGGTACGTTGATCATCCCCCCTCCAATAATCAAAATACCATATTGCAGCCCCCTAGCCTCAGTAGTTTTTATTTTATTGAAGATTAAAGTTAGCCATAATCGTGCTTTTCGCAACGCAACAACAGAGGCCACCACGGCCAGCTGAGAGTTTCATGGGCCGTGGCTCATACAGTATTATATCGAGACCACCTAAAGATAGATCTGTTTTCGGTGGCCTTGATTATGCGCTGTACAGAAAACTCGATTGCGCCGAAGAAACCTCGGCGCATTTTTTACTTGTTTTTCTAACCGCCACATCTATACCCATTAAAAATTAGACAACTAGGTTTCATCTGCTGATGAATTTTGGCAACAGCTACACGATAAAAAATAACTGTAAATGAATGTTAAAATACTTCATTAAGGCTTAGAGCAGTACCCGTAATCAGTGCATTTGTCTCCTCTTTATAAATTCCCAAAGACGTTCCTGGTTTTCTTGACATAACATTTATCTAATATTGAAAATTAGACATAAGAATGCAAGTCTCCGTTCATGAATTTTAATAACCGTATGCAATAAAAATGTTCATAAATGAATTCTGAAATCCATCATCTACGTTTAAAACACTACCAATGACTAAAACATCCGTCTCGTCTGCATAAAACCCCACAGATGTGCCAGCAATCACAAGAACGTGAAACATCTGGTCTCCTCCGTTGCATCACCGTACAACGTGAATGCTTCGAGTCTCACGCCATGGGTAACGACAGAAAGCAGGTATTTGAATGAAGGATGCAAATGGTCCCCCCTCCCCCCTCCCCTGCCCCTAAATCCAGCAACCCAAGTGGCAATCTCATTTAATCGCCGAGATAAGGGTTGTTTATGACTCATTTCTGACCTACATCTGAGAGAAATCATGACTCGTAGATAATTCACCCCCAACTTCTCACTCCTCACCTCTCACTCCTCAGTTCTCGCCCCTTATGAGGTTTCTAGGCTTCCCCTGCCACGAGAAGGGTCGGAGGTTACTACAGGATGAAAGGAGATAAATTGGTTATTGGAAGGAATAAAGGATTAGGAGAGTCTCTGAAAGAGATGAAGACGAATGACATTATGAATCAGTGTAAAGGCTTAGGAAAAAACGAAGGGAAAAATGCACATAAAATATGAGAACATAAAGAATGGAAAACAGAATAAGTATGAATAAGCAAACGCATTAATAAAACGTGAAAATTCACAGACTTTGGGGACATTCTTTATGCTGTCATTCTGCATGTGGTCGAAGGCCTTACCTAAGCCCAAGACTAAAAAAAAAAATAGAGAGAACATTAAAATAAATAATATACAAAAAATTAAAGATTCAATATTTCGAAGCCTAATCAGAAAACGAATATTTGGAAGCCGAACGTGAAAGGAAGTAGGGAAATATATGTCAAGGAAACGAATAAAGAACACAAGGAGAAAGCTTTAAACAAGAAAATAAAAGAAAATTATGATGAGATAACATAACTAGAAAACAAAGCGTCATGAAGAGATAGGATATGCAGAAATTTGATCAGTTTAGGGAAATCTCCACAGAGTTAGAATGAGAGGGAAAAAAAGGGCCCACATGGAAAACAAAAATAAAATGAACTATGAAAATAAAGGAACGGGCGAGAGAATTAGAGTGGAGAAAGAAGAGCGAAGAAAAAGGAATTAACGAGGAGAAAGGAGAAATAATAAAATGAACATGCACGAAAGATATGAGCAAAACAAATGAAATAACGTTGAGAACAAGTAAAAGAAAGGTGGCAAATGGGAAGGAAAGATAAGATACAGAAAATCCATAAGAAGAGAGAAATAAACGGAAGGAAAGACGCAGAAACGAAATTTTATTGCGACAGGACCCTATACGAAATGAAATAAATACCGCAAGGAAAAAAAAAAAAGGTAGTTTAAAGTGTTCAGGGGCGTTGGATGAAAGGAAAAGGTGAGCCATGTTGAGGGGATAAACGGGAAGAAAAAACTGGAAACTTACTGTGAAAGGAACGAGCAAAACACATCTAGTACCTTTCGAAATTGGGGCGAAAAAACTAAAAAAAGTGGTTATTAAAGGCATCCTATAAACAAGAAAAAAATTGCGCCGAAGTTTCTTCGGCGCAATCGAGTTTTCTGTACAGCGTATAATCAAGACCACCGAAAATAGATCTATCTTTTGATGGTCTTGGTGTAATACTGTATGAGCAGCGGCCCATGAAACTTTAACCACGGCCCGGTGGCCTCCTGGTCTATATAGTTGCCAGACCTACGATTATGGTTAACTTTAACCTTAAATAAAATAAAAACTACTGAGGCTAGAGGGCTGCAATTTGGTATTATTGATGACTGGAGGGTGGATGATTAACATACCAATTTACAGCCCTCTAGCCTAAGTAGTTTTTAAGACCCGAGGCCGGACAGAAAAAGTGCGGACGGACAGACAAAGCCGGCACAATATTTTTCTCTTCAGAAAGCTAAAACTCGCTGTGGGAAAGAGTGTCACATGGGAAGGTTAAACGCAACAGACGGATACAGAAATGGAAACCCGGTAAGCCGAGAACGGTTTGAACAGAGCAAATAACGTGGGAAAATAAGAAAATACAAATAAAATAAACGAAAGTAGTAGTTAAAAGTGTCAAAAGAGAAGGGGGAGTCATCCGATGCCATTTTCGGCAGCTTACGATCTTTTTTTCTCTCTCTCTCTCTCTCTCTCTCTCTCTCTCTCTCTCTCTCTCTCTCTCTCTCTCAATTTAGTCGCCTCCGTTGTTCCATTCTGTCCTGGATGATAGAGTATGACCTCAACGACTTAAAAGTCATAAGTACTTTGACTCATGGAACGAGTTCTGCTTTCACTCCTCAACCATAAAACCATAAACAGACAAAAGTCTCGGCGCAGGATCCAAGTAGCGGCAATTAGAGACACGTTTTACGACCCCCAATGTCCTTATACTATATTTTCTTTTACACATGTTGTACCAGAAAATTGCGGTTGGCGAGATCTTGTCACTGGACGAGAGAGGAAAAGAGAGAGAGAGAGAGAGAGAGAGAGAGAGAGAGAGAGAGAGAGAGAGAGAGAGAGAGAGAGAGAGAGAGAGAGAGAGAAAGAAAAAAAATGAATATCATAACATATGTTCTGTATGGGACGTGATTTTTGGAGGCTAATGGGAGAAATTATGACAAAATGCGACGGTTTAGTTAAGCCTTTGTTAAAACAAAGGTTTAAGTGGTTTATTTACAACTGAGGCTACGTGATTTGTCACAAGACAAGAGAATAAAAAAATTAAGGAATATTGCACACGCTTTGACCGAACTATGATTTGAGGCCGTTGAGGCAAGAATTTTGGATGTAATAATAGTTTTATTAAAGTCTGTAAGCATAATTTTAGATAACATATTATTTTTAATACGTCTCTAGAAACTATTTTTAAGTCGTTCATTTTCCATTGAGGCTAGGATCTTGTCGCAAAATGGAAAAGAAAAACTCAGAAAGATAACATATGCAGGAAAATGATTTTTGTGGGATACGATCATTTTGATCTCAAGTTTTTATAAAACGCGACTTTAGGTTTGTTTACCCACCAGTGAGGATGGGGCCTTGCAAAAAAAAAAAAAAATAAAATAAAATAAAATAAAATAAAATAACATTGAGCTACAGCTTAAAATAAATTTGATAAAAGATTTTTTGGTGAATTACAAGAGACTAATTTGACTTACGAAAAAAAGCAATCTACAAAGTTGTTTATATTCAGGTGCAAATGATTCTCTTGTCTACAAAAAAAAAAGAAAAGAAAATCTGAGAAACTTTGCATATGCTCAATATGGAGTCAGATTCAAGGAATGTTGCTGCGCTGATTTCCACAACAATACAACATCTTTGCGAAGTGTTAGCTGAATAAACTTTATATTTATTTCCTTAACACTGAAAACTGGGGTCTTGCAGTAAACAATATAAACCTTTCATGCGTGCAGAATGGAAACTGAGTGGACTGACCTAACAAAAAGAGTTTTGGATGAAATACGAACATTTTAATAATCTTCTGGAAGAATTAACTTTTGAGTAATATACGAGTATCTGTGATCACGGACAGAATGCTTATTGCTTACCCAAGAAAACACTGGGAAGAATTACATAATCATTACGTTAAATCAAGAGTGACTGTGAATTGAATATAGAATTTAGGCCAAAGGCCAAGCACTGGGACCAATGAGGTCATTCAGCGCTGAAACAGACTGACAGTAAAAGTCTGAAAGGTGTAACAGGAGGAAAACCTCTCAGCTGCACTATGAATCAAATGTTAGGAGAGGGTGGAAAGTAAGATGGGTGAAAGAATATGAAAGGAGGTACAGTAAAAGGAACGAAAGGGGTTGCAGCTAGGGGCCGAAGGCACGCTGCAAAGAATCTTAAGTAATGCCTACAGTGCCCCGCATGAGGTGCACTGACGGCACTAGGCCCCCTACGGGGAAGAGTGATTGTGGCTCATCACACTGAATACAGAATTAAAGACCAAATCGCGTGTAAATACACTGTATGTGTGATGAATATGGGAGAGAGAGAGAGAGAGAGAGAGAGAGAGAGAGAGAGAGAGAGAGAGAGAGAGAGAGAGAGAGAGAGAGATGCAATAAACATATATTTTATCAGTTTTTCAGTCGAATGACTTTTCATTAAAAGCTCGGAAATTCTCGATGGAACTGCTTGTATGTATGCATATATATATATATATATATATATATATATATATATATATATATATATATATATACATATATATATATATATATATATATATATATACATATATATATATATATATATATATATATATATATATATATATATATATATATATATATATATATACATATATAAATATAATATATATATATATATATATATATATATATATATATATATATATATATATATATATATATATATATATATATATATATATATTTAGGAATAAAATAATAAACTATTATGTTGGTAATGTATTGGAATATCAGGACACTATTGCACCATGTCTGCAATTTTGTTTACAATATAATATTCTTGCCGCCCAGCTATTAGCGGCTTTTCATCAAAATTCGTCTCACAGCGCTAATTTTTGCCCACGCCTATATCTATCGTTACCCCAATATTATTTCAAAGTTCCAACTAATCTAACTGGTTTAAAAGTCCGACTAATCTAACTGTTTCAAAAGTTCCAATTAATCTAATTGGTGTAAAAGTTCCAACTGATCTTACTGATTTAGAAGTTTAAAATAATATAACTGGTTTAAAAGTTCCAACCAATCTAACTGGTTTGAAAGTTCCAGCTAATCTTACTGTTTTAAAAGTTCCAAATAATATAATTGGTTAAAAAGTTCCAACTAATCTAATTGGTGTAAAAGTTCCAAGTAATCTTGCTGGTTTAAAAGTTTCAAATAATATAATTGGTTTAAAAGTTTCACCTAAACTAATCTGTTTAAAGTTCCAACTAATGTAAATGGTTTAAAAGTTCCAAATAATATAACTGGTTAAAAAGTTCCAACTAATTTAATTTGTTTAAAGTTTCAACTAAAGTAATTGATTTAAAAATTCCAAATAATATAATTGGTTTAAAATTTCCAACTAATCTAATTTGTTTAAAAGCTCCAACTAATCTAATTGATTTGAAAGTTCCAAACAATTTGACTGGTTTCAAAGTTCCAACTACTCTAACTAGTTTAAATGCTCCAAATAATATACTGGTTTGAAGGTTCCAAATTACATAATTGGTATAAAAGTTCCAACTAATCCAGTTGGTTTAAAAGTTCCAACTAATCTAATTGGTTTGAATGTCCCAAATAATATATTGGTCTGAAAGTTCCAAATAACATAATTGGTATAAAAGTTCTAACTACTCTAGTTGGCTTAAAAGTTCCAACTAATCTAATCAGTTTCGGAAAAGTTCCTCCTTTATTATTGAAACTGCAAGAAAGCAGGGAAGTGTAGTTGCAATAACGCTTATGACTTATTGATCACTCTTCGGATGAATGAGTCTTTCCCAAATCTTCAGGAGAAAATATCAATATCAGGCCACGATCCTGGATCTGACCGTAAGATTTTTCCACATAATTCTAACGCTTATGTTTCGAAAACAACATAGCTCTTTATGGAGTTGTCGAGAACTATAAAACAAGCCTTAAAGGTATACCTGTTCTTAGAATGTATGTCGTAAGCTGCAACTGTTGTTTTGTGTGACAGATCTCGTTGGACTTGAGTAATGTATGACGTAAATTAAGTATGGACATGTACAAAAAAAAAAGAAATGTTTATATGACTTCCTCATGTTCCGTCTGCCCATGACATTCTGAACTTACAAAAAAAAAAAAAAAAAATCAGCAAACAGTGAAAAAAAAAGGCAGGTAGTTTCACAGAATCAAAGTAAGAAAGAGAACGGAAATAAAATAAATCTCACGTAAAAATCCTGTAAAATAAAATGTAAATTGAGAAAGGTAACAAGAAAGGTTGAAAGGGACTTCGGATAGAATCGAGCATAAAAACCACTTCAAATAAGATAAGACCTAATAAGTAAAACGCATTTGTATCTACCTCGAACAACACCCTCCCGAAGGTCTTTCAACAAAATGATGGAGTCAGGGACTTGCTTCAGACCTCGAGGAATAGTTGAAGCATATTAAAGAAATCGAGTTTGTCTGTCGATAATCTTATTCTCACGGGCAGCATCGATACTCTTACTCTGACGGGTAGCACATTTAAGAAAAAGGATAAACCGGGCACAGATGAATAGAAATGAGAGAAGTACGGCTTCCATAATGAAAAAAGAAGAATTGTAAGTTTATCCAGGATGAGGGGTAATATATATCTAAGACAGAGGATAAATCAGGGGAAGATGAGTAGAATGAGAAAAGTAAGGCCTCCATTATCGAAAAGAAGGCTTGCAAGTTTTTCAAAAGACTGAAAAGAGAGGCAGGTAAGATAATAGGCATTGACTGGGCACAGAGGAGTAAAAGCGATGGAAATAAGGTTTCCTTAGTTAAGAAAGTTTGCTTGAAGTTTTTTTCAAAAGACTGAAAAGGCAGGAGGGAAAGATAATGAACAATGAAACTACATGGAAGGTTTAAAGGAAGAAAGGAACGTTATGACCTACTTGTTTTACCAGAAAATCAAGGATCCCACTTCTCTCCTGAAGGAGGAAACGTAAGAACTACCATAACAGTCGCAGAAGAAGAGATAGACACACTAACTCACTAGGAAGGTTTAAAGCAAGCAAGGAGGATAAATGAGCTTATAAAATTACGAAATACATTAAAATGAGGAAGAATGAACATGAACCGCCCACAGCACTTCTGAGAAGGACGACAATGAAAGACGCTTTAAAGGGCATTATATTATTACGAGCTTAAGAAATATCATCATTATAAGGGACCCAAATCCATCACAGAGAAGGGAAACAATGGAAGACATTATAAGGACATTATCTGATTTTATGGTTTAGTAATACCATCATTATACGGGATCCAAATCCATCACAAAGAAGGAAAACAATGGAAGACATCATAAGGACATCATCTCATTTTATGGTTTAGCAATACCATCATTATAAAAGACCTAAACTCATCACAGAGAAGGGAAACAATGGAAGACATTATAACGACATTATCTCATTTGACGGTTTAGTAATACCATCATTATAAGAGACCTAAATCCATCACAGAGAAGGGAAAACATTGTAAGGACATCATCTCATTTTATGGTTTAGCAATACCATCATTATAAAAGACCTAAATCCATTACACAGAAGGGGAAACAACGGAAAACATCATAAGAACATCACCTAATTTTATGGTTTAGTAATACCACCACCATAAGGGTTCCAAACCCATCATACTTTCCCACTGGCAAGGTCAACGCCCAAACAGGGAATGTGTTAACAACTCTATCGAATGACTCTCCAAAGCAGTCAGCACAGAAGCATTTGCCGACCCTCAACATCTGGGGAGCTTCAAAAGAAGTGGCACGGAGGAGCCATCCGTTATCTGTTTGCTCATTCAGCACGACGCAATTAATTCCAGGCAGCGACAAGGGTACCAAGTGAACAGAAGCAAAGAAAATTGCAATAAGGTATGCCACGGGCGATGGCGATTGTGCACTTCCTCATACATTACCGGCTAATGGTTTACGGATTAGTCCTGCCATTAACTTTCGTTTGGAATACTAATGGCATGAAGACCACAATTGAAAAAAAAAGAAGAGAAGACTTCAATTTATTTGAACACGATGCAAGGACAGATGTGATTCCTGTAACGGGATCGATAAAAAAAAAATGAAAATGAAAAGAAAGTTTTCTAAGCAACGAAAAAAAATGACTTACAATCAACTTTTGTGACATTTTTAACATTTTTGTTATAATATTTGTTATTCACCGTATTTTAACTTAACTGACCATTTCTGTTGAACATCTTCAACCCATTTTTTCCATTCTAAATACCAATTCACATTCATATACATATGTCAATAGATGTCTACACGAATGAGCTATCCATTTCTGATGCTCTAGTGGATTACAGCAAACCCAAGTCTTCTAATGTGAGTTCGAATCCTTCTTCATTTCCTCATGGATTTCAAGGCTCTCAGTGGAAATCTGGCCGAAGATATTAAAAGAATATAATGGTTAAGGTGTCAATGTGGTTATTACACCAGTCCTAAAATTTAGCCATCTCAACATCCATACCGATTTGGTAACAAAAATTCCCCAAAATCGTGATAAAATAAGAAAAGCGACAAACCACCAGAGACCATCGGTATGTGAGCACAACAACTTCCAAGGCATCCTTTATAATGTCTTTCACTCCATGAATCAGCCCTGGAGTTCAATAAAATCCCTAACGAGCTAATAAGATACTGAGTTATGTTATGGCACTCGCGACGACGAGCGAATATGCAATGGGGTCCCTTTCGAAATCTGGCCGCGTGCCACTAATAATATCCGAGAGACATTAATGCCAGGCAGGGCCGTAAAATTCAATTAATCTGAATGATAGTTTATGAAAATGCAGCACCACCTGAGTCTGGGTCTCTCTCTCTCTCTCTCTCTCTCTCTCTCTCTCTCTCTCTCTCTCTCTCTCGTACAACTTGAAAAGTGAGGTTGATTGTGGAAGCGTTTCCTAGTGTTTTCCTCACATCCACAGACCCTCCACCCCCGCTCTCTCTCTCTCTCTCTCTCTCTCTCTCTCTCTCTCTCTCTCTCTCTCTCTCTCTCTCATTATACTTTCTTGCAGACTGATAATGAATGAAAATATGTTAACCAGAATCTGATGCACAATTGCTTTCAGAAGATGATAACTCAAAGGCAGAGACTCCGAATATGAAAGTATAATAAATTTTGAATAAACGAACAAAAAATAATATCCTGAAATAGAAATTTCACAGTAATTTAATACAACGAATCAAAGTTCACAAAAATATACGCAATACTGTTTAAAGTATATGTATATAAAAACGCAATGAGTGGCCATATTTTTCCCGTGTGTAACAACCATAGCCTAAAGGTACAAAAGATCATGTTTAGAATCTCAGTTGTCCATTGCGGGCTCAGCCTCAATCACCACCGACCCCTACAATGGTATGCATAATGAAGGTGCCTTCTTTCGATCTTGGGGTGGCACGTAACGTCCTTAGGATCAGGACTTATTGTTTCGACACTTATTTTGCCGTAATGTTTTATGGCATTGGAATTATACTTACTAATATCAAATGCAATGTAGATGCAATAAGAAAAAAATTACGGAAAAGATTTAATTCAGAAATTAATGGCGCATAAAACATAATAAAAAAAAAAATACCTGGAATCTACAAACTGACTGTTGTACAAAACCTTTAGCTCTGATTTGTAATAAAAATGTTCACATTCAAGTAAATATTATTATTATATATATGCTGATGACACCGCGTTCACCTCGAAACAACGCAGTGAATAAATAAATAAATAGGTAAATTGTGGAAATAACAAAACGTAACACTAATGGATAACAAAATTCTAATGTACTGTCAGACACAGGACTACAAATATTACCATGGAAAAAACAAATCAAGTAATAAAGTTACATAAACCAGCATTTCATTAGAAGTCTGAGCCATAGTTTCCATCATGCAAACCAGTCAAATTTTAAGTGATTTAAACCCGTAAAAAATCTATATATAAACACTAATTTATGAAGATGGCGTCACCATGATTAATAAATCAAATACAGAAAATAAAATCTTATAATAATAGTATACATAAATAATTTTAAGCGATGTTACGTCTGAAATAAGCGAGTATAAAAGTCAGACTTTACAAAAGGCAAATAATGTTTTATTTCGAATTAGAGAAGATAAATCGGAAGTTGTTACCCAGAACTAAACAATCTGATAATGTTATTTGATTATAAAATAAACAGGTTAAGTGGATCGCTATTCGTTATGGCTGTGTGTAACAAGATCTGTTTATTGTTATTCATCATATTAACTTCTAATTCCTACAATTTTCTA
>NC_089764.1:25903735-25908735 GCF_040412425.1 Macrobrachium rosenbergii | reverse complement strand
AGGAGTAATTAAAAAGGAAGAATTCATTAAATACGGAAAATATTTGATAGATATCGAGTAAAAATGGAAGATATACTTTGAGCATAAGTAAAATAGATGCAAAGTCCGTTCGTACCGAGAAAACTGCATAGATTAAAAGCATAATAAATCGCTCTAAAATGATCGAAAACAAACGACACAAATATCTGAAAAAATCATAGATTCATAGGCGTGCATTCTAAAAGATAAACAAGTAAATAATACGCCAACGTTTATTCGGCGCGCGCAATCGAGTTTTCTGTACAGTCGCTACAGCGTAAAATCACGGCCATCAAAAGATGGATCCATCTTTCGGTGGTCTCGGCATAATGCTGTATGAGCCGTGGCCCATGAAACTTTAATCACGGCCCTGTGGTGGCCTATTCTATATCGTTGCCAGAAGCACGATTACGGCTAACTTTAACCTTAAATAAAATAAAAACTACTGAGGTTACAGGGCTGCAATTTGGTATGTTTGATGATTGGAGGGTGGATGATCAACATACCAATTTGCAGCCCTCTAGCCTCAGTAGTTTTTAAGATCTGAGGGCGGACGGAAAAAAGTGCGGACATAAAAAGTGCGGACGGAGAGACAATGCCGTCACAATAGTTTTCTTTTACAGAAAACTAAAAATGGAATTGCCTATTAATAACTAATGAAGGCACAGAAGGTAATTCACAACAAAAAGAGAGAAAAAAAACACTGAAACTGCAAATATATATTAATGTAGTCGAAACAAGCAATTGAAAAAAACAAAACAAAAAAAGTGAGAAAGTCAATTCCCAAGAAGGAAATCATCAGAAGAATCCAATCTCGCTCATGGCTAACACCTGAGCCCCTGACGGAGGTGTCTATAAAAGAAAATGACCACGAGGAAAGTAATGCAAGAAGTAGAACCGCAATAAAAAAGGAACCACAAAAGAATGATAAGAATCAGGTTAATCATAAGAACGCAAGTAGCTCAGAGAGAGAGAGAGAGAGAGAGAGAGAGAGAGAGAGAGAGAGAGAGAGAGAGAGATAATTGCCGAACAATATGAAGTTGAAATAGGAACTGTCAAGAGAATGCGTGTCGTTCATTGAGAGAGAGAGAGAGAGAGAGAGAGAGAGAGAGAGAGAGAGAGAGAGAGAGAGAGAGAGAGAGAGAGAGAGAGAGATAATTGCCGAACAATATGAAACTGAAATAGGGAACTGTCAAGAGAATGCGTGTTGTTCAATGAGAGAGAGAGAGAGAGAGAGAGAGAGAGAGAGAGAGAGAGAGAGAGAGAGAGAGAGAATTGCTGAACAATATGAAATAGAAATAAGGACGGTAAAGACAATGCATGTCGTTCATTGAGAGAGAGAGAGAGAGAGAGAGAGAGAGAGAGAGAGAGAGAGAGAGAGAGAGCTGCTAAACAATATGAAACAGAAATAAGGAAGGTAAGAAGAACGCATGTCCTTCAATGAGAGAGAGAGAGAGAGAGAGAGAGAGAGAGAGAGAGAGAGAGAGAGAGAGAGAGAGAGAAATCAAAAGAAGATTGGTAGTTACTAAAAGAGACAGACAGACGGAGAAAGAGAGTCTTTCAAAACCACAAGAAATAATGGGAATCGAGCTAGTAAAGACAATGTTTATTGCTTATTACTAACAGAAACGTTGAGAGATAGAGACAGACGGAGAGAGAAAAAAAGAAAGAGAAAGAGAGAGAGAGAGATTCTCAAACCAACAATAAGAATGAAAACAACCGGGCCGAGGTGCAATTACGCTGCAATAAACGATGCACAAGAAGATTTACTTGTAAATAGAGCCAGTAATTCTCGTGCGTTTAACTGAATTCAGACCCTCTATTGGCTTGTTGCAAGCAAAGAGTCTCTCAAGCAATTTAGGGCTGGGTGGAGGCATCCCCACTTGGCAGGGAACTGTACTCGGATCCAATCACAGGTCGGCTATGAAAAGAAGCCGCCTCTATAAAAATAATGGTGGGTGGGGAAAAGCAAATTGGTGGTAAATAACATAGGAGAAATACATAATCAACGATGTACGTACAAGTGATACTTGTGTATGTGAATGTATGAATGGCGTAATATATATAAATATAAATAAATAAATAAAACAATCAATATATATATATATATATATATATAAATATATATATATATATATATATATATATATATATATATATATATATATATATATCCAAAGGAATTATTTAATACTATATATTTCTACCATGAACAGGGCTCGAACCCTTTTTGGGCGCAAGTTATTATGAAGGTTATGTTAATTCGATAGTAATGGAACTAACATTTGTAAACATCTAAACGATATTCATACAATTAGTGCAACCTACTATTTACATATATATATATATATATATATATATATATAAATATATATATATATATATATATATATATATATACAATATATATATATATATATATATATATATATATATATATATATATACAATATATATATATATATATATATATATATATATATATATACATATATACTGTGTATATATATATATATATATATATATATATATATATATATATATATATATATATATATATATATATATATATAATAAACATGTTACATACTTAGCACTCAACAATCACGATCATCACGGTCAAAACTTGTAGATCTTGATTCGAAGTGCAGAAATATATACGCATCAGTGTCGAAATCAACGTGCACATCTCTTGATGGCTGATTAGATTAAGTCACTGTCACCGATGTGCCAACCCAAAAAGGGCACATATAAATCCTGGCTTGGTATATGCACTTGTCATATGTAAATCCGTTTTGCGCTAGGTTATTCCCGGAGTAAGGTGAATTAGGTATTATTGGCTTTTTTGAACCTTAATATTAGATAGCATAAATATCTTATGAGTGTAGTAAAATCAGTGTCAAATTATCACATAGTAACAGACATACACTTACACTTATATTGTGTTATGTGTGTATATTTATAAATGTGTATATATATACATAAATATATGATATATATTATATATATGTATATATATAAATGTATATATATATATATGTATATATATATATATATATATATATATATATATATATATATATACATATATACATACATACATATATATACACACATATACACACACATATATATTCCTCCCATACGAAAATCTTCATTGAAAAGTTACAAAGGATTGATAGTAGGTGTGTACAGTGGAGTCCATCAATGTCCAACTGACCCAATTATATGATAAACTTCTTACCTTTTTGATAAACTCTTCTGTCTGCTATAAACTAACTCTAGTTTCCTCTTTCCTACTCTAAGTCTTTCTCCACTATCCTTTACAACCTCCTTTAGTAACCGGAGTACCTCTCAGCTAGATGAACATTCTCAATCTTCCTGGTATCATTCAGTTCTTCCATTCTACGTAATTCTTCATTGTTCTTAGAAGCTTTCCAATTCATTCTTCATTATCCTTCTCCAGACCCGCCTTTTGAAGCATACTCGTCGATTCTTCTCAGTATTTACATGTAAACATGATTCTTCCTTGCTTGCAATGCCGCATCCCATTTCACACTTTCCAACATCTTTCCTGAAGCTCCGACCCAGTCAGGTTTTTTAAAAATCTCTCCAGAAAACCTCACAGTATTTTAGTTTTCATCTCCTCTCCAATATCTCCTCCCAGTCATTAGACTCCGCAAGTACTCTGATTTGGTTTAAGCCCATCTTTGGGCTTCTTCCCAATCCAAAGGCGCTTGTCTTCTTTTCTTGGAATTGTCATCAATAAGTTGTATTCGCTGACTGACATCCCAAATCCCTCTAATAGTCTTGCCTCATTCTTGATTTATGGAAATTAGGCTATCAATTAAGCCAAACACTCGGACACCTGCAGCCATTTAACGGTTAAGACAGTGAAAAGAGGGAATTGGAGTGTTGGAAAGCAAGACAGAAGAAAGGAAGTGGGAATGGAGATAAAGTAAAAGGCTAAAAAAGTGGGTGAATAACCCAGCCACACCTTTCTTTCAAGTATTCCTTGCCCAGATTCTTCTCCTGTTACTGATACACTAAAATTTAATGTCCGAGCAAGAGTTTCTTAGGAACATATTACACATCCAGTTTACAGTGGGTGTTGTTGAATATCCGTCGCTATCACTTAGACACCAACAGGAGTTATTACCGATAACGTTGAAGCAAAACATTCTGCTCATGGAATAAAAATTTGTGTCAGTAGGGTATGTTATTTAACTGATATTGCAACATACAACCAGAAAACTTTAAATGTACAAAATAAATGGGAATAAAGACAAATAATACAACATATGTAGAGTATGTCAAAAGCGGTGTACGTTGAAGCGTTATTGTTCCGAAATAATTGTGTGAATTAAATTAACGCAACATAAAAAAACATAAAAAAACGAAGAGGCAAGAAAGAATAACCAAAGCGAACAAAACAAGCTTAACATATAAAGAATCAACACAAAAAAGCAAGTTTTCCAAAGATCAAGGAAAAGTGATAAGATATTTAAAAAAAAAAAATTATCAGAAAAACCTAAGACACAAACTCTAAGCTTATTGGCCGGAAAAGTAAGCGCAAATAAAAGTGATTCAGTCTTCGATCTCAAATTATCTGTGGTCATAAAATGAACAGAAACCTTTCCTGAGGTGCGCAGGAACAAAAGAACACACAGGCGCGCACTTAAGATAACACAGCCACACCTGTAACCAGGGCATAAATCACAGAGCAAACATCTGTCGAACACCAAGGAGAACAAAAGGGAGGGCAGAAGGATATAGGATGGAGAGGGATGTAGGATAGGAGGAGGAGGAGGAGGAGGAGGGCAATGAAATGAAGAGGGGAAGTGGGTAGGAATGGGCGAGGAATTCACGCTGCAAGAGTACTTTAGAAAAAAAGCAATATAACACAGGGCGTGTGCCATCTCCATCTCTCTCTCTCTCTCTCTCACTCACAGAGGGTTATTTCTCAACCGCAGACACTTCCC
>NC_089764.1:25856235-25901235 GCF_040412425.1 Macrobrachium rosenbergii | reverse complement strand
GGACCGACTAGATAAGTAACTGAGAGGCAAAGGTGCTTTTCCTTTTGTGGAACATTAATCAAAATTCGATGGGACGTCATTGAAAAATAATTGTTCTCGTAATAGTCTAATTCATCTTTTCCCTTTTGGCGTAGTTTGGTCATAACATCGAAAAGACGTGTTTGAATGTTGGTTTCGATAAGGCAGGTACTTCTCACATTTAAGAAGTACACAGGTACATGGCGCTAATAATATACTAAGCTAAAAGTATCTTCAAGTACGTTAGCTTTTGTTATAAATGCCTGCAAACTACACACATTATCAAAAACCACAGAGCGTGATAGGCGTAATCTCAAGCGACTATATTTTGTTGTCTCAATCAAGGTCTAGTGACCTTGGTCCCATCACCCGGAGAGAGATTCCCGGACGGCGTTTTTTTTTTTTTTTTTTTTTTTTTTACCAAGATGAGTCTCTTAAGTGTCTTGGCAATAACTGAAAGCGTCTTGAACAACTTTGATAGTTTTCACACCATGCCGCTACATAAGAAGACAATGGCTGTTTACGTTTGTTCCTTACATAGGCTTGTGTATTTGAAGTAATAATAATAATAATAATAATAATAATAATAATAATAATAATAATAATAATAATAATAATAATAATAAAGTCATTTTACAACAATGATAAGAATCTTATTAAACATTCATGGGGTATTGTAATGACTTATAAAGTTAATAAACATACCAATATTTCTAAAAAAAAAAAAAAATTTGTACGTAATCTGCTACACCAGACATGTCTTTTTTACCACTGAAAAAAGTGGGCAATGTTCTTTCACGAAAACATTTAGGATGAAATTCAGATCATGTTTGTGTTTATTATTTTTCTAAAGACAACAATAAATGTAATGTTTCTTCATTCTATTCTCGAAAAACACATTCATTGAATTTTTCCTCTCTACTTCACACAATTGAGTAAATTTCCTAACCTGCTGTCAGAGCGAAGAAGAAGAAGAAGAAGAAGAAGAAGACGGAAAGGCCCTCGACTTGAAATATTCATTGATTCTCAGGTCACCTCATCAAGCATGTCAAGAGCTCGTCCTATTTGAAGACGATCTCACAATCGAAGGACTCGAAAGGTTTCGCTAATATTTGTCCTTTTATGAGACTGACTCGTGAATAATCAAGAGGGGTGAGCTGATCAGCGTCTGTCAAAAGGACCAATGCCGTGTTTGAGAAGCCGAGGTTGGTAAACCGAAAGATTATTTAATTCGATCGTTTCCAAATATTAACTTTTTTGATTAATTGTGGGTCAGGAAGGTTATGCTTTTCGAGTAAATTGTAAGAGATTTATTCGTTAACTTAGCGAATAAATCTATGGATGAGAAAGTAAGAATGAACTAACATGAATATATAATAAATTTATGTCTGTACATAAATTCTAACTTTTTTATGAACCGTGGCTTAGGGAGGGTTACTGTTACAATAAATCATGGGAGATGTAGGCAAATCCATAAATAAAAACAGGATAAATCTATGGATAAGGAAGTAAATAAAAACTATCATGAAAATATCATAGATTTACAAGTCTGTCAATATATTCCAACTTATTTTATGAACTGCGGCTGGGAAAATTCCAACTTCTTTTATGAACTGCGGCTGGGAGCGGTTACTATGGGAATAAATTATTTGAAGGCAAAGTCATACCCATCAATAACCTATTGGAAAAAATCTATGGATAAGAGAGTAAACAAATAAACTAGCATGAAAGTATCATAAATTTATGTCTGTAAATAACTTTAAACTTTCTTTTGAACAGTGGCTTAGGAAGCTTATATTACAGGAATAAATTATGTGAGACAGAGGTAATTCCATCAGTATCTTACTGAGCAAATCAATGAAAGAGAAAGTGAACACATTGACTAGCAGAAAACATCATAGATTTTCAAGTCTGTAAATAAATTCTGACTGTTTTTATGAAATGCTGCTTAGGAAGGTTATACTTTTAGAATAAATTACGTGAGATATATGCAAATCTATCAATAACTTATTGACAAAATCTACGAATGACAAAATAAACAGATAAACCAGTATTAAAAAACAGATTTACAAGTCCGTAAATAAATTTTAACTTTTTTTTTAACTGTGGCTTTCGAAAATACTCTGATCGTTCGTCTCACCCCGGTAATATCTCCATATTTCTCTTCTCATCAGTTCTTATGAATATATTTTGTTTGTTTGTTTATTTATCTTTTTTGGGGACATGTCTTTGATCTAGCTCACTGGAAGTAAGTCTTGCTTACGATACTTTCATGCTAGTTTATTTGTTCGCTCTCTTATCCATAGATTTTTCCAATACAGGCGAAAAATAACTTATAAAAAAAACTAAGAATGAGAAAGTAAACACACAAACTTACACGAAATTATCACTGATTTACAAGTCTGTAAATACATTTATGCAACATGGCTTACTGATAAGTCCATGAACGAGAAAATAAAAATGAACTACCATGAATATATCATAAACTTATGTTTACTAATAAATTTTCAACTGCTATTATTTTCTAAATTGTGGCTTAGGAAGGTTATTCTGTTGGAATAAATTATGTAAGCTATAGGCAAATCAATCAATAACTTTTGGATACATCTATCCACGAGAAAGTAAACAAACTAGCATGAAAACATCATAGATTTACAAATCTGTAAAAAATACACAAATATATAAATAAATAAAAAATAAAAAAAAATTTAACAAGGGGTTTCGAAAAAGAAAAAACGTTCGCCAACATGCTGAATTTATTGTACACATTTCGTAAGCACTTACAAAAAATTAATTTTGGGCGTTTAACTTTACCATGAATACACCACACACGATATAATTAATTCCACTGGACGTCGACTCAAAAGAAATTAGCGAAGCGAAGAAAATTCAAACTAACGCTAATTCCTCAAAAGCGACTTACGTAAGCAAGACTTACTTCCAGTGAGCTAGATCAAAGACATGTCCCCAAAAAAAAAGATAAATAAACAAACAAACAAAATACCAGACGATATTCAAGGAAATAAGAACCGATGAGAAGAGAAATATGGAGATATTAAGGGGTAAAAAAGTTTAGCGTGGGTGAGACGAACGATCAGAGTATTTTCAGATGGTTCGGTCATGTGGAAAGAATGGATGATGATAAGTAGGTAGAAGAGTACATAACTAAGAAGTGCTGGGGGGAAGGTGGAGGGGAAGATCTTGAAAGGGGTAGACAGACTGGGTGAAAGAGGTATTGGAAAGGAAGGGCCTAAGTACCCCCAAGAATTCCGAAAACTTATTCAAGATAGGGATGAATGGTACAGGTTGTGTAGAGGGCTCAATGTGCTGCTGATGAGCCTTCCATTGTGGAATTTTTACTGCATAGTGTTCCACCACGATCCAGTATTAAAGCATGAACGTGGCAGGGACCATATACATTATATATATATATATATATATATATATATATATATATATATATATATATATATATATATATATATATATATATATATATATATATATATATATATATATATATATACCAGAAAATACAAATAGCTGTCTGACTGACGATTTGGATATATATAGGCACTTTCCTTCGATTTAGCAACAAGAGTTCCATGTGCTATATAATGATAAGTTTCTCTCTCTCTCTCTCTCTCTCTCTCTCTCTCTCTCTCTCTCAGCTGAAGAGAACTCCTCGCCTCCTTGGGCACATCATAAAGTGCTGGGTTACGGAAGAACGCCAGGGTGAGGGGTCAAGGGCGTGAACAGATACCCTCCGCCCTGGTTTCAGCGGGCAGGTCATCCGAGATATCATTAGCGGCTTTTGAAAGAGCTCCGGGGAGGCGATTAAGTGATGTTTATGGACTCATTTCTGGACAGCGGCTTCTTACCCGGGGACGTGGCTTGAGGGGTCCCCTAATTCGTACTGTATTCAATTGCT
This sequence comes from Macrobrachium rosenbergii, assembly GCF_040412425.1. Taxonomy (NCBI): domain Eukaryota; kingdom Metazoa; phylum Arthropoda; class Malacostraca; order Decapoda; family Palaemonidae; genus Macrobrachium; species Macrobrachium rosenbergii. The sequence goes on along the minus strand of NC_089764.1, from coordinate 25,897,286 downwards.
AATAAACATTAAGATTTTATTTGGTCATTTGGTGGAGAAATGCGAAATCATTAAAAGATTTTGGGGAGGAGGGTTATTTACTTTTCAGGAAGGTAGAAGCTAGCTCTCTCTCTCTCTCTCTCTCTCTCTCTCTCTCTCTCTCTCTCTCTCTCTCTCTCTCTCTCTCTCTCTCTCTCTCTCTCTCTCTCAAAACAGATCTTTGTAATGGATTTTATTTCGCTCTTATGAAGACCCTTTTTTCGGGATTATTTGCTTTTTCTTTTGCCGCTGAAGAATCATTTGACAAAAGCCGAGGAAACGGTGCCTTTTATGTCAATGGCTTAAAAGCTAAGCTAAGCTAAGCTCTCTCTCTCTCTCTCTCTCTGAAAATGAATCTTCATAACAGATTTTATTTTGCTCTCATGAATACTCTTTTGCTAGAGTTAGTTGCTCCTTCTTTTCTGGTGCGAAATCATTTGACAAAAGTTCAGGAAAAGGAGCCGTTTTTTTTTTTTTAAGAGTTGGTGCTCGAAGTTTTCCTGATTGTTTTGAATAATTTCCATCTGATGGAAGCTTACTGAAATTTAATCGACAATTCTATGCATAGACAAAATCTAGTTTTCCCCTCTAGGCTAATGGGTACAATGTTTGATATAATCTAAAAAACAGAACTAATACATTATGGAAATAGTTACAAGTTAATCTACCTTTCCGATACAAATTCCATTTGAATTGGGAACAATAAGCAAGCATAATTATAAATAACGAAACAATGTATATTTTTTCAGATTTTTCCAGATAAACAAACATAACGGAAATTCTTAAAACTATAGAATATAAAATATAAAAACGACACTTAAGCAACAAAAAATGAATCTTTCAGTATCCACTTATATGCAGAACCTACCAAATATGATTTATTTAACAAGCAGTACAGAAGGCATAAAAAAGACAGGAATAATGCATATACGAATAAAATCTTCTATCAGATGTCACTGAGTCAAAAACAATAATCTGGAGTTATGGTAACTGAGGAATTTGGTCAACAAAGACCAATCAACAGAACTGTTTCGAAAAGTATGAGCCTCCGTAAGTATTGACCAGTAATGAATATCAAAGACATGTTAACACGATGAGCAAAGGACTTTGTGTTTTTTATTTGTGTTTTTGTCAGTACTTTACACTAATAAATACCGCACTGAAGCACGGATTATAAAACTCACTAGTCTGTAAATATACGAATCAGTAAATTTTCAAGGCATCATTAATGTACAGGTGTAGGTCATAACTTCAGAAGCCTTTTCTGCTTCTTGTTATTTGGAACCGGATATTTGGTGCTTGGAACCGGATATTTGGTGCAAGAAAATACCAAGGAACCGGATATCTGGTGCAAGAAAATACCAAGGAACCGGATATCTGGTGCAAGAAAATACCATGAAAACGCTCACGTGAGTCTGAAGGATTTGGAATTTAAGTATGCCTCAAGCAGACATCAAATGGCTCCCGATTCAAAACTAAAACCCATTCATTCATCAATAACAAAAGCTGTGTAATTCAGCACAGTTACTTGTAGTCATAAATTGAAACGCAGGTTTCTCCATTTATAAATAAATTCGAAGTTCTCTATAATCCTTTAAAATAAAATGTCGTGACGCTAATTTACTGTCCTTAACTAAATAAATCTAGGCCATAAATAATTCGAAGGGGGTTTCTTGAACGTGGCGATCAGATGCGAGATGATGTTTACGATACGTAGCGTGTGTAAACACCCCTTCATTCACGCTGATTACCGCGACGCAGTCGAGGGCGAAGAGATGATTCACAGGCGACGATGCGATCTCCAATGCAAGTCTTAAGCTGGACGCAGGGAGAACCCTTGCTTACAATGACGCCTCTGGTCTTGATCACCCTTCTTTTTATGGTCTCGGGCTCACCTTACGTCGTCGTGGGCTCCGTCCGGCCTTCCATTTCCAGCCCGCGGAGAAGCCAGCAAAAACGGGTAGCGAGCGCCAAGCCAGCGATGAGTCCGGAGCGCACTACAAAACAGGCAACACCTCATCCCAAACACAGGTATTACCTCTCCGAGATGACAGAACACGAAGGCCTTTCGGATTACTGGGGCCTTCATGATGAGACATACATCTACACAAATCAGCATTATAAAATACGGGCTGCGGGTGCACGCTTGAAGTACAGCGTAGCGTAGATAACAAGTAAAGGAAGAAAAATAAAAACTTGAAAGGAAAGAAAAAAGCAAATACAAAATCCCCGGGCACTATCTTGCTCTAGACTGAAACGTACACATACATGCACTTACAAAGTGACGGCAGCAGGTATCACCTTACTTAATATCACCAGCCTTTAAACAGTATGTCAAACATGAAGGTTGCTAGCATTTAAAGTATAAACGCTGCCTTATCTTAAAAAAAAAATAAATAAATAAATAAAAAAAGGAAAACTCGGACGTGAAACCTGAAGGAAAACAATAAATAGTAATCAACAATTAGTTACAATACCAGCTACTAACTCATTTGTTTTAGAACTAACATTTACTTAGGGTCTTCATTCTAGGATCGTGAGACGCGGCCTACAAAGAACAATTAAAATTTACATTAGATTTTAGAAGAATTATAGGCACACTGGACCATTCCGTGAGCCGCAAAACCTCAGAACACAGAATAGAAATATTAATGATAATAAAAAAACCGATTTCTCATTTTCACGGAAAATCTTGCATAATCACTTCACGAAATGATTACATAAAACTTCCTAATGTACCTTCACCCGAAGGTGACTGGCATTTAGTTACCAATAAGAAAGCCACTTTTTCATTCATCTAAACATTTAGAAAGTTTATTGGTGAACTTAAATGGATATCTTACTCAGGTGATACTCTTCATTTTTTCTTTAAATAAACATAATTTTTCTTGCTAGTTAAACGCCGACAACAACCAACAAATGAGTGTCATCTCATAAATGTCAAAACTCGTCGTTCCCTAGGTACCTCTAAAATAGATTTCGTGGAATTTTCTCTGCATGTATTGAAATTTTCTTCAGCAATTGAATGCATCGACTCAATTTAATCAGCTAAAAAAGATGATGGTTATTGTGCTTCAAAAGATGCATAGTTTGAATCTGAAGGGCCATGGCTAAGAGAATATCCCTACATTCACAGAAATTTATATCTAATTCCGTTTTAAAAACAACAGAGGAACAAACTGAACTTTAGCGCACCTTGGGATAGTAGAGTCCAGTACTAAGATCGAGTCATGGGTCCCACTTACAAATCCATGATGACACCTACAATCTAATGTATGCTCCGTTGATAGGCCTTTAAAAAAACGTGCAACCTTTTCCTAATACGTTACCTAAACATCTGTCACGTTCCCAAACTACACCCAACCAGTGGCAGCTCGGTGTCTTCAAGAACAATCACCCGAAGATGTTTTGTGGGATTCGGAGGTGAGGTAGCCTACCGCAGTGGCAAAACTTCCTACTTCACTACTCCTGAAATTCCCTGCAGAGTGACCAGTGGCAAAGCTTCCTACTTCACTACTCTTTTGAATTTTCCTGCGGAGTGACCATGCACTCTGAGTCCAGATAAGTTTACTGCAGCTGAGAGGAACATGTTCTTGGGAACATAAGGCAGATAGAATCATAAGGACCATCTTAATTATACCAATTATACTAATCATTTTCATCTGACATCACAAGCAACTGGGGGTGGATGAAGTTCGGGGTGAGTCAACTTAAAGATTGAGATCCAAATGTGTGTGCGTGCAGTGCAGAGAGAGAGAGAGAGAGAGAGAGAGAGAGAGAGAAAGTTACGGTCTAATCGTGTGTGTGTGTGTGAGAGAGAGAGAGAGAGAGAGAGAGAGAGAGAGAGAGAGTTTGATCCAATGTGTGTGTGTGTGTGTGTGAGAGAGAGAGAGAGAGAGAGAGAGAGAGAGAGAGAGAGAGAGAGAGTGTGTGTGTGTGTGTGTGTGTGTGTGTGTGTGTGTGAGAGAGAGAGAGAGAGAGAGAGAGAGAGAGAGAGAGAAAGTTACGATCTCATTGTGAGAGAGAGAGAGAGAGAGATCAAGAGAGAGAGAGAGAGAGAGAGAGAGAGACGATCCAATTGTGTGTGTGAAAAGAGAGAGAGAGAGGATTGCGTGTGTGTGTGTGCGTGTGTGTGTGTGAGAGAGAGAGAGAGAGAGAGAGAGAGAGAGAGAGAGAGAGAGTTAAGGTACAAGCGTTTTCGTGTGTGTGTGTGTGTGTGTGTGTGTGTGTGTGTGTGTGTGTGTGTTCGAGAGAGAGAGAGAGAGAGAGAGAGAGGAGGGGAGGGGGCAGGGTTTCCCAAAGAGCGGCGAGGGAGATAATGTCAGAAGCTCGGTGAATTACCGGTTTTGTGTGTCTGGACGTCCGGCTGCTTGTCCGACCGTGCATCTATCTGTCTCCCATTTTCTATTAGTTCTCCTCGCGCTGATCCAGCCGCCACTGGGGAGGGAGCTCGGTCTTATGAGCAGAAAGATATGCAATCTCCCTTGCTCGAATTAATCCATCTCCTCAATTACGGCATATCCTAATATATGAGCGAGGCATTCTAACAGCAATAGGCTCTTAACATCCGTCTTTCAAAATCATACCCGATTGCTTTCAATTATTCACTTTCATCTGATACCCACAAGAATGCTTGTTCCAGCATCAGAGGGTTGTTGGAGCGTTTGTACTTCCTGGGATTTTGGATTATTGCAGCATGTTGATTAATGAAGGGATGTTAGTACAGGACAAATAGTGGCATTATGATTGGCTTTACCAGTATAATTAGTCAGTATGAATAGTCAGTATCACCAGTAAACCAAATTCCATGTAAATAAGGCAATCGTTCAGTAAAAAAAAAAGTCACTTATAGATTTATAAAGAAAGGAAAGAAAAAGTCTGAACATGGGTCATACACACAAAACACTCCCAAAATCTAGTGATTATAGGAAAAGTGCACATAAACAATTTTTTTTTACAAAACCAAAATGACCAGAGATGCCGAAAATAAATGATATTTCCACAGTATGCAACTTCATCCCAAAAGGCTCAAGCACACTGAAATGTTTTGCAGCAAGTTTTTCTAGCAAGTGAGAATTTCAGTGACCTTGACGAAAAACTACGGGGTCATGTGTTCATGACCCCAAGAGAGAGAGAGAGAGAGAGAGAGAGAGAGAGAGAGAGAGAGAGAGAGAGAGAGAGAGAGTGAAATATCAGGATTAAGCTTAAAGGAACTATTTTCATCCCCTCATGAAATCGAGCTTGAGAGAGAGAGAGAGAGAGAGAGAGAGAGAGAGAGAGAGAGAGAGAGAGAGAGAGAGAGGCTCAAAATGAACGAGGGAAGCATGGCAGAATGATCGTGGTCTCCCAGTTTTTGCTCCCGAAACCCCAGAGGACGTAGCAGCTTCCCTTACGGCATCCCAGGCAAGAGTGGTTGGGCGACTCGGCCTTGCAAGCAGGCTGGCGTTATGTGTAATAACTATGTACAAAATGTTTGCATTTTCAACCCAAGTGCAACCCGCAAGGTTGCAGTCTCATGCTTCTTTTTGCTTTCAGGTCCACGTCAAGCTTAGAGAGATTGGAATCAGCGGCGAGGATCGATACTGATTAAGACAAAGTGGTTAATTATTGTTGAAGAAAAAAATCGAGTACAATGTTTCTCTCAAAAATAAAACCCGGGAGCTCGACGAGTAGGCTTAAGGGTATCTTAGTCAGCGTTCATGCCTTAAAAAGAACGCCGGCATCTATAAACGCGGATAAAAGCATTAAAAATAGTAGTAATTAAACTCGGGCAATAATTATTATTTTTAATTGGGAACTGCTTATCTGGAGAGCTACATAAAAAAAAATCGGTGTTAACGCCAACGAGGAAGTCTTAAAGTTGATTCCATTATGCATGTAATGTATCGCAGATATAAAATCTAGACAATATTTTTGTTGACGTTATGAATGTTGCGCTTATTTTTTCTTTACTTAGACCTGGTATGCAGGAAATTTTTATATATATATATATATATATATATATATATATATATATATATATATATATATATATATATATATATATACATATATATATATATATATATATATATATATATATATATATATATATATATATAATATATATATATATATATATATATATATATATATATATATACATATACATATATATATATATAATATATATATATATATATATATATATATATATATATATATATATATACATATACATATATATATACATACATACATATATATATACACACAAATATATATGTGTGTGTGTATACACACACATACACGTGTGTGAATTCCTCACAAATAATACCCACGACTGATATGAAATGAATACTTATCCTTCATACTCGCATAGTAAGTAGCGTTGTACTAATGACCTTTGTGACTCAGGTCCGAATCCTGGTGTACAATGAAAGTTCCTTCACTTCGTTATAAAAATTCACTTCATTATAATTATTCTTATTGTTGGCTCTCAGAGAAAAAGTATTAAGAAGCATTTTGGGGATTGTGAAGCGACGATTTTGGAGTATCCATAATATTTTAGGAATTGTGAAGTCAAGAGCTCAATATATACTTAAAAAAATATTTGGGAATTGTGAAGCCACGAGCTCAAAGAATCTAAAACTATTTTGGGATTTTTGATGCTAAGAACTCAGAGAACCCAAAAATGTTTTAGCATTTATGAAGATTAGAACTCAAAGTATCCAAAAATATTTTGGGAACCCAAGCTAAGAACTAAAAAGTATCCAAAATTATTTTTTGGAATTGTGAAGCTAAGCACTTAAAAGATAAAATAAAAATTTTAGGATCTTTGAAGGTAAGAGTTCAAAGCATCCAAAAATATTTTGGGAATTGTGAAACTAAGCACTTAAAGGATAAAATAAATATTTTGGGATCTGTGAAGGTAAGAGCTAAAAGTCTCCAGAAAATATTTTAGGAATTGTGAAACTAAGAGGTCAAAGCATCTAAAAATGTTTCAAGAAATGTGAGGCCAAAAGCTTAAAGTATCACAATTTTTTTTCGGATATTGTGTAGCCGAGAACTCAGTATATCACAAAAATGTTTCGGAAATTGGAAACTAAGATCGCGTATCACTTTTAAAAGCCTATTTAATTATGTGTTCTACGACCGTTACAGAACGCTTTATCTTAGTGCCAACAATCGTACAAGAAATCTGAGATCACGCTTTTCCTTTACAGTAATTACCTTTAATAATATGTGCAAAGACATAACTACTGCCAAAACACAACACTGAACTGTCTAACTCGCATTGAAATTTCCTCTCAATCTCACAACGAGTGTTTCAGGAACGAAAATAACAATGGCACAAAAATATATCTCAACGTACACGTACAGATATCATGTTAAGCTGTTATTATCTTCCATTTAGTTGTCAGGCATAAAGGGATTACTGAGAGAGAGAGAGAGAGAGAGAGAGAGAGAGAGAGAGAGAGAGAGAGAGAGAGAGAGAGAGAGAGAGAGAGAAAGGAAATGTAATGTACGTCAAGAAGGAAGAGTGAGAGAGAGATAAAGTAAAATAGGTCATGAAACAAAACGTGATGCGAAACAGAAGTGAATGTAAAGTAAGTAGTGCATGAAGAGAGAGAGAGAGAGAGAGAGAGAGAGAGAGAGAGAGAGAGAGAGAGAGAGAGAGAGAGAGAGAGATTTCAAGCAAGCCAGAAAAGAGCAGCATGTAATTTAAAAATGGGTAAGAAGAGAAGAAAAATAAGTTGCAAAGCAAGTCAGTAACGTAGTTGTGACAAGATAGAGAATGAGGAACCAATATATGATGATGAGAGAGAGAGAGAGAGAGAGAGAGAGAGAGAGAGAGAGAGAGAGAGAGAGAGAGAGAGAGAGAGCAGGATAAGAACAAGGAAGGCCACTGTTGCAATGCATCGGTCCTCCGACTCGAACTGTATCAGGATCGAATCGTGTCTCCGACGGGCCCAAATCGCCTCGCTCGGTCTAAATCATTCATTCCCAACGAGCGACATAAACAGCGGGTGCCCCGTGCGTCCCGCGAAGGCCAAATTGCTCTCCTAGGATATCAGCAATCCGCATCTCCCTGGGCATCATGCGAGGGACGTCTCTGAGGACATTAGAGGATGCTCGAAGTACAAATAGGGGAAGAGCAAATCCTTCTATTCCTTTAACTGCTCAGTTTTTTCTGTCGGCTCCAACATCCAGAAATGGTTAATATTGCTTTTTATCCTTTTCACTGTCCCTTTTTGATGCCTCGTGCAGCACACGAAGGAGGTTAATGGATTGGATAAAGGATAAAAAGCGAGAGAGGAATATGACTGCGTAATCCAGGCTTTATTATTTTGATCTATATTCTCTTATCACTCGTAAGTGAAAAAGCCAAGCCCCGGTTGCATCTATTCTGAATCTGAAATCACGAGGCACCGCTGGCAATCCCACTAAATCCCTAATTCTTCTTTAAGCCTTATCGCCGACATTTAACTCAGACAAGAAAGAGAGAAAAGATTACCTAATGGACTTTGGCTGAAACGAAAGAAATCCTTCTACTCTCCTTTTTCATCTCCAAGAATCCTACCACCGGATACGTTCTTATTTGCATGTTTTATATCAGGGAGTTTTTGTGTTTCCGTGGAAATTATATCTGAATGGTTTTTATATTTCTGTGGATTTTATGACTGAATAGGTTTTTCTTACCATGGCTGCAATCATCATGTTTTTTTTTATATACTATCAGTACATGAGTTGGTTATTTTTATGGAACTTACAACTTGATAGCTTTTCTCAAATTTTCATGGATACTATAAAAGGGTGGTTCTTAAAATTTCATGAATGCTGTCAATGGACAGTTTTCCCTTTTCTTGAATATTATCAGTGAAATGTTTTCTTTATTAATTTCCATAGATGTTATTACTATATGCATTTTATTTTCACGAATATAAAAAAAGAAAATTTTGTCTTTGATGTCCATGGGTGCTATCATTGAATACCTCTTTTGTTCCAATGGATGTTAACACTTGACAGTTTTTTGCAAGATTGCTGTCACTGAAGCTTGTTTAACTGGACTGTTTTATATTTCCATGGATACCACCTTTCGTCAGTCTTTTTTTATTTCCATGGATACCATCTTTCGTCAGTCTTTTTCATTTCCATGGATACCACCTTTCGTCAGTCTTTTTTTATTTCCATGGATACCTTTCGTCAGTCTTTTTCATTTCCATGGATACCACCTTTCGTCAGTCTTTTTTATTTCCATGGATACCACCTTTCGTCAGTCTTTTTCATTTCCATGGATACCACCTTTCGTCAGTCTTTTTCATTTCCATGGATACGACCTTTCGTCAGTCTTTTTCATTTCCATGGATACCACCTTTCGTCAGTCTTTTTCATTTCCATGGATACCACCTTTCGTCAGTCTTTTTCATTTCCATGGATACCACCTTTCGTCAGTCTTTTTTATTTCCATGGATACCACCCTTCATCAGTCTTTTTCATTTCCATGGATACCACCTTTCGTCAGTCTTTTTTACTTCCATGGATACCATCACAGGATAAGTTTTTTTTTTTTATCTCAATGGATGATATCACTGAATATATTTTTCCTCACATAGATGCTATCTGTGGATTCCTCCTGGATTCTCTATTAGGGGGCTGGAACATCCACTGACTGGAAACGTCCTTCCAGGAGAGTTACATCAGGTATTATGGAAGCACTGGGGCCCCGCGTTCCACTACTGGTCACACGCAGATGGCTGATAAGGACGAAGGACTTAACCTTCCCTCGGGAGAAGCTTGGCGGAGGCAACTTAAGTTGCTGCGTCAGAGACCAGGAGGAATTCCAGGGGAAGAGGAGATGAGGATGAGTCTCTCTCTCTCTCTCGCGCGCTCTCTCTCTTTCACATACACTTTTGTCTCTCTCTCTCTCTCTCTCTCTCCCCTCATCTCTCTCTCTCTCTCTCACACACACAAAACTTCTCTCTCTCTCTCTCTCTCTCTCTCTCTCTCTCTCTCACACACACACACACACACACACACAAACGCACTTTTTTCTCTCTCTCTTTCACTCTTTAAGTTCTCTCTCTCTCTCTCTTTGTCTGTATGACTTTTCTTCTCTCTCTCTTTCAAACACACTTGTCCCTCTCTCTCTCTCTCTCTCTCTCTCTCTCTTTCTCTCTGTATGTGTGTGTGTGTCTCTCTCTCTCTTGGGTGCGTTTATACCCGCAGCGTAATGTGCATGCCAGTGAACAACACCCCAGAAAAGTAGCAAATAAAGTCACAGCATAGCTAAGAAATGACTAAATACGGACTCAAACCAATCCCAAACAGCCGCCACTTACCAAATAAAACATCATCGCCCCTTTACAAAGAGAGGAAGCAATTCCTATCTGCCCATTCATCATTACCATTGGTCAACCCTGTTTTAACACAACCTCCCAGTGGTCCTACAGCTTAACCCTGAACTAATGGCGCGTCTGAGAGAGACCCGGGGTCCGGGGAGAGATCGCTCGATAAGGAACCTGATAGACGTTATTTCCAGGATCTTGGGGGGAAAGTAAATGAGATTACCTGTAGAAGACTGGAAAGAGATTACCTGAGGAGACCAAGGAAAAAAATGATTCTCTGTAAATGACTGAAAGGGAGGCGAGGCATGACAGATGGGGTGTTATTCTTATCACATTCTTGGGTGGGTTTGGTCTCTTTAGGGATTCCATTTTTGCTTGTTTTTTTCCCGTTTTTATTCGTTTGGTTTACGTAGTTTTGCGTTCATTAAAAATGTTACTCTCGCGTTTCACAAAACATCTCAGAGTTGTTCAATGCACAGGTATTTCAGTGGGAACATAGCTATATTTCTTTCCATATTTCAGAAAGGTTACGAGATTAGGTATCTAAGTGAGATTACAGTTATTATTATTTTTTTTTTGCAATCCTGTTTTATGCACAATGGAATGGGAACGAAGTAAGTTTTTCCACTGAGAGGCATTACAGTTACTTGTTTCTCCATTAGCAATCCTGTTATAAGCACAGACGCGCGAGTCGAAGATACGCAATTAGCAGTTCTGTTAATCCTTTAAAAGAGAAATTTTTTTTATTTCTTGTTATATGGTTACTAAAATAATTTAAGTTCCATAAAGAATTTTTTCTTCATGTGCAGTCAGGTTTAATTTTTTATCCTTTGAGAACAGATTTTTTTTTATTAGACATCTGTAAAATCCTCAGTAACATGAAATGGCGATCAATTATTTTTCCTTCTATTTGCAGTAATGTGAACCACACGATATTGAACTGGAAGCATGGTTATTTTCTCTTCTATTTGAGTTCATGTTTATAACAAGTATAAAATGCTTCGGCGCAATCGAGTTTTCTGTACAGCCGCTACAGCGTATAACCAAGGCCACCGAAAATAGATCTACCTCTCGGTAGATCTATTCGCGCCCCATGAAACCTTAACCACGGTCCGGTGGTGGCCTGGCCCATGTCGTTGCCAGATGCACGATTATGGCTAACCTTAACTTTAAATAAAATAAAAATACTGAGGAGGATAGAGGGCTGCAATTGGTACGTTTGATGATTGGAGGGTGGATGATCAACATAACAATTTGCATCCCTCTAGCCTCAGTAGTTTTTAAGATCTGAGGGCGGACAGAAAAAGTGAGGACAGAATAAAGTGCGGAAGGACAAATAGCTTTCTTTTACAAAAAACTAAAAAGTTACTCGAGGAGGATCATAGAAAGTTTTCTCCCCTTTTACCTAATAAATTGTTATATCATTTGAGCGCAAGCATAGCTATTATTCTCCCACTTACAGTCCCAATAAATCCACAGTTATTTTTCTTGTACTTTCTATCTTGGTAAATACACAATAATCCCTGTGGTGTTCAGGTTATTTTTACTCTCAGTTTCGATCAGGTTAACAACGCAATTATTTGCGCTGGAATATGGCTATATTCTCATCCCTATTAAGCCAGCTCTACGTATATATATATATATATATATATATATATATATATATATATATATATATATATATATATATATATATATATATATATATATATATATATATATATATGCGAATTAAAATACTGGCCTCATCCGCAACATACTTAGTAAACATGCTATCAACAACTTTGAGCACAAGCGCATGCATGTGAACAGATGTCAGGAGAACTTTGAACACGAGTGCATGCGTGTGAACAAATGTCAGGAGAACTTTGAACATTAGTGCACGCAGTGAACAGATGTCAGGAGACTCGAGATAAAGATAAATAACAAATCAAAGCTATAAGGAACAGAATACGCCAAAAACTCATCAGAGAAATTCACTGAGTGATAAAGCCGAGATCAAAAGAAATACACACACAATAAAAGAGGCGACTGGAGACGGTGGATCTAAGTTTCACGACAAAATGTACCGGATGCTAAAAACAAATCATTCTGTAGCTACGAGGGCTTTGGGTTCTTTATATAAAGTGAAGGAGATGGAGCATCAAAGAAGGATGTTTGATCTGATTCTATGAAATTTTGGCTGTCAAGGCGGGCAAAGGGGTTCTTTCTGTCATTTAGAGCTGAAGACGGTGGAAAGAAGAGTTGGAGCGGCTGGACAGCAAGATAAAGAGATCCAGAAAATAAAGGCGATGAAGTATAGGGATCTATAGGTGGAACTGGAAAAAACTCCGCACTTCCACTAAGAAGTGATCGTTAAAGAGGTTGAACAGTAAAGTAAAAGGCTAAAAAGTGGGTGCAGCTAGGGACTGAGGGGACGCTGCAGACATCCTTTAGTAATGCCAACAGTGCACCAAGTGAGGGGCACTGACGACCCTACCCTACCCCCCCCCAACGGGACAAAGAATAAACGGAATGAGAGAAATATAAAATACAATCTTTAACAACGGGTATTTTGTAAAATGGTCCTTGCCCTTTTCTCCTTTCTCGTCTTACTGTTTCAAGCAAATCAATCAAGAAGAGAAAACAACTGAAAATAAAATCAAAAAACGGTGACGCAAAGGCTAAAATAGTCAAAACGATTTCTGAATGTTATCCGCGGCAAAAGCATCTGCCTCGCATAACATTCCACCGCCGATAAAGGACATTTGTAAAAATATGCATTCCAGGATGTTCCACATTCATGCGCGTATGTGGTATAGGCACATCATCACTCTCTCCCTCTGTCTCGTTACCGACATTAAATCTGAGTACGACGGAACGCACGAAAATTTCCTTTCTTATTTCACTTTTGGAAAAATTATATGTAAACTCTTATCTTTAAAACAAAGAGGTCAGACACCATGGAAATAGAAAACTTATGTTCTACCAATGTTAATTTTTTCAGGTAAAACCCTTACTTCCCTAATCAATTCATACAGTCCTATGAAATATAAACTACGATGTCTTATGCATTTCTTTACAGTGTGAAATGAAAAGAATGGGGTATTTTCCATACTCTTTTCCTGTTAAATCTAAACGAATTGGACTTTCCCCACATCAATTTTTCTTTGAAATCCAAAGATTGACTCTTTTGTAAGCCTACTTTCCTAATAAAATTAAATAAGATTTTATTCCAACCTAATTCAGAAGTAAATCCTAAATGGTAGGTTTTTTTACTGGCTTAAAAAAATGTTTGCAGCCAAACACTGACAAGAGGCTATTTTAATATCTGCCAGTCCTATTTATCCATCCAGTAACAGGAAAATAAGCATCTATTCCATTTGATCAAAAACACCAGGAATAAAGAACTTTTGTTTTACTACTAATAAACTCAAAATGAACTTTTATTCTTTACTTTCCTTCCAAGTACTGCATTAATAATCAAATTAAATTTTATCTTTACATTCGTTCCAAGGTGCAGGAAACCGCAAATCCTTTATTCTTGGTATCGCTAAACAGCAGAATTTTCTGTTAACTTTGTTAACGCAGTTTAAGTAATGAAGGTTTTATTTATGAAAGGCTTTCAAAATCAAATTTAATTTCAGTGCAATATTGCATACATTTAGATAATGAAGTCTCTAGAATACTTAGGAAACCATCCGAAGCATAGAAGAGATTACCAGTTAATATTTTCCAAGCACTTAAATAATTCGTGTTTTTACCTTTGCCAATGTATTGTCAACGATGACTTGTCTTCCTGCATACCCATATTCCAGCGCTCTTACGGAGAAATATTTATTAGGACTTCAAGATATGTGACAAGCACTTAACCTGCAGAGAGTTTTGAGACATCAGAAAGCTATAACAGAGTGGGAATATACAGCCATCGTAAATGAATGTTAAAAATTTCATGAAACTTCGAATAAGGAAAAAGTTCTATGAAGATTTTTATTTCGGCATCTTTTTGTCGGAGGAGTCCGTGTAAGGAAATTTTTACCGAGTCCAAAATTTTAAGTGAATAAAGTTTAATGACTGGAAAACAATATCGTTATTAATTTTCAAGATCTACTTAAGCTAGATTTGGCGTAAAAAACAATAACGTAAATTTCGAAGTTTAAAATTTTGGTTGAATGAAAAAAGTAGCCAAGCTTAAAATTAACCTACAAAACCTTAAAATTTCCTTTCGAATCCCAACGACCTAACGAACCTAAACGTCTTTAAGACTGTTGGATTCAACGAGCAACCAAAAACCCCATTAGAGCCAGCGTTACATGAGGGAATTCTACCTGGCACACCTGTGAAGGCAATGATGATGATGATGATGATGATGATGATGATGATGACTTCCACTCGAACCCGTGGCAACTCCTCTCCTTCAAGAGCAGAACCTCCCCTACGGGTGACTCGTATGTTGGTGTCCTCCACCCTACATTGCACAAAGCTCTCTCTCTCTCTCTCTCTCTCTCTCTCTCTCTTCTCTGCGTAATATTTCGTATTTACTACCGTTCCAGGAAGGCTTGCCTCACTGCATGTCAAGGAACCCACTACACATCCGCCCAACCTTTCGTCGGTTGTAATATGACACTCCTATACACTAGGTTTCGGTAGTATGCTTGGGTACCTGGCAGTAAATTCTCTCTCTCTCTCTCTCTCTCTCTCTCTCTCTCTCTCTCTCTCTCTCTCTCTCTCTCTCTACTTCAATAACTATAACTTCTTTAAAATTGCGGCGAATTATACTTATTTTTCTACTGGTGAAAAATATCCCATCTTCACGCTCATGAGTTAAATCCTGCCAGAATGAATTTTTCCTCACCGTTCGTCCTTCTCTCTCTCTCTCTCTCTCTCTCTCTCTCTCTCTCTCTCTCTCTCTCTTTTCTTGCTCAAAAACTAGTCTGCTGCTAATCATGTATTTTCTATTCTCACATTTACGGGCCCACCTCATCTATCCAGTTCCCTCAGTTTCCAGCCTGTTGCTAATTTTCAAACACCTCAACTATCCAGTTCATACAACTCTTACTAGTACTTCGACTTCACCCATCCAGTTCACCCATCCAGTCCCTCTGGCTGCTTATTGCGTCTCATCCACCCAATTCCGACTTGGTACAGTACCTCTCTTTCACCTCATCCACCCAATTATTCACACTTCTTACTCCAGTGCTTTACTGCCTTCGTTTCATCCTCCTAATTAAATGAACTACCTGCTCACTCGCCTCGTTTATCCAGTTCTCTTCACTTCCTTTTCCCACTCCGGTTCGTTTATCTAATTTCATTCATATGTTAGCCACTTTCGTATTCCCCCTCTTTTTTCTTTTCTTTACCCCTCTCGTACCGCCGCCTCTAGCCGCTCTTCTTCTCATTCATCCATTTCCATCCACTCGGGATTTCTCCCTCGGCTGCATTCACATCCAACGCCATCCGCTTCGTATTCCTCTCGTGCCCCATCCACTTCATCTCCGCTCCAATGGAAACATTAAACACTCCTGATTCACCCCGTCTTTTTTTAGCCTTCCACTCGCCCATGAATTAAAAGGCAAACCTTAGGCGTGGGTCAACCGCACGCCCACAACTCTTGACCTCTGGCAACCCTTATCTCTCTCTCGGTTGGTTCTTGTCGGGCGGATGGTGTCGCAATCCCATCTTTTTTTCCCCGTCGTATTTAATCTGCATCATTAGTCGTGCATTATTGCCAGCAGGGCTTGACGCAGATTTAAAGCAGCAGTTGCTTTACTGTTGCTTTGCCGTTGTTGTTGTTACTGTTGCTTTGCTCCCCCTCCGGCAGGTTTTGAAATGAATTTCGCGTGCGGTCGATCTTCTTCTTCTTCTTCTTCTTCTTATTTATTTCTGTAAGCCTACTCTTTTGTTAAGGTTACACGTGGGAGGAGGAGGGGCTTTCCATCCAGAGGTCGCGAGGGGCACGTTTTAAGGACCCACGTAAACCATAGCTTGAATGACAACCCGGCTGAGGATTTCTAAATACCTCTACAAGGAAGTTCATTAAGACTGTGGACTGAAGGATCTCGAGTTTAAATTTCGAAGGATATTGGGTAGAAGGTCCTTCATTATTTAACTGAATTGAATTGAATATAGAATTTAGGACATAGGCCAAGCACTGGGACCTATGATGTCATTCAGCGCTGAAATGGAAATTAACAGTAAAAGGTTTGAAAGGTTAACAGGAGGAAAACCTCGCAGTTGCACTATGAATTAATTGTTAGGAGAGAATATGAAAGGAGGTACAGTAAAAGGAACGAAAGGGGTTGCAGTTAGGGGCCGATGGCACACTGCTAAGAACATCAAGTAATGCCTACAGTGCACAACATGAGGTGCACTGACTTGAATCAACAGAATACTGGTGCAACCTCGCTAAATTAAGAACACAATATAGAAACAGTCAGTGTTAGTGTCAGTATTACCGTATGAAGAAGAATACGTCTACTGCGCCATTAATCGCTGTATGTAGAATTTATTCTTATCACAGTACTTTTGATAGAAACATCACACAATATTCCCAAGACAGGAAGATGTAAAGGGGGGGGGGGGTGTTTGGCAGAAGGGGGAGGACAACCCTTAACTCTTACAGATCAAGTCTGACTTCAGAATTATGCCAAATTTAATTCTTTTGAATTAATAAATTCCTGTTAAGCGTTGTAACAATCGTTTTATTAGCTAACATTAATATTAAAACCCCCAAAAACAGCTATCTTTCTTATACCCTTGATCTATATATTCTTCAGATGTAAAAGATATTTTGCTTAGCAATTAATATTTATGGCCAACAAAAATAGCTAACATTATTGTATCTTGGATCTACATATTTTTCAGATAAAAAGTATATTTTGCATAGCAATTAATATTTTATGGCCAACAAAAAAAGCTAACATTATTGTATCTTGGATCTATATAAAGTATTTTCAGATAAAAAGTATATTTTGCATAACAATTAATATTTTATACCCAACAAAATTAGCTAACATTATTATAAACTGGATCTATATATTCTTCAGATAAAAATTATATTTTGTGTAACAATTATCATATTTCGAAAAAAAAACACACACACAAACACCCACAGGCAAGAACTGACGACGGAATGTGATACTTCGAAATCAAAGGTGTGAATATGAGAGGCGGTGATCTTTGATTGACCTCAAGAAGCCTCTCCCCTTTATTGCCTCTGCTCGGCGAGTTATGTTGTTCCAGCCATGCACCTCAGAAGAGACTTACATTTCCGTAAACTTAGTAAAGCAAGAAAAGTTTCAGCATTATGATAAACTGACATGTACTACCTTTATGTTGTTGAAATATTGTTATTATTATTATTATTATTATTATTATTATTATTATTATTATTATTATTATTATTATTATTATTATTGAAGTAATATCCACTTAAGTGGGAAATAAATTTTCTTTCATAAAATAAAATGACATGTACTTTCTTTATGTTATTATTATATTATTATTATTATTATTATTATTATTATTATTATTATTATTATTATTATTATTATTATTATTATTACTGAAGTAATATCCAATCAAGTGGGAAGTAAATTTTCTTTTATAGAAACTGAATTAAAGTTTATTATCATTATTTATTCCCAAGGCAGACAGGGTCTGCATGTTTTTTTTTTTAAATGGCTAAATCTTTCCAGTTTTTAACTCAAGGAATATTTGCTTCTCTGCAATTACCAAACAATACTCTTCAGTTCTTATCCAGATCTCTTATACATTAATGCCAGGCCTGAATCATGCGAAGCAGTCTGACATTGAACTAACTCATTCTTTCAGTTGATTTTTCTGTATAAATAAATCAGTAACTCACTTCTATGACCACTGACTAACGGAGAGGCATTACATCAGGTTACATTTTTTGATATGAAATCAGCCACATCTGGCCTGTACTGCATTAAAGCCCATAAACGCAGGAAAAACACTTTCACCCTCAAAACACAGTACAAGCTGATTAAGAGCGATGCGAAAACGTGCTATGCTTTAAAACCCAGAGCACGAACAGCAGTAAAAACTCACTTAATCACATTACTCACGCATAAAACGGCCCAGGCAATCATAGTTTAAGGAGAGAAGGCATTAATTGCCCCGCAAAATAGCAATCTGACCGCCCATTGTGCTTTTTAGATTTCTGACCCCCACCCTCACAGCACAGCCAGGAGAGACTGGTTCTCGTATGGCTGAGTCAGATTCAATAAGAGGGATGGATTTCCGTGTGCTGAGCCCCTTGTCATTAATAATTTTTTCTTTCACATTATTTTTCAGATTTCAAATAAACTAATGCGATATTTTTTTTAATTTCCGTGTGCTGAGCACCTTTTAATTAATAATTTTTTTTCATATTTTTTTTCAGATTTCAATTAAACTATGCGATATTTAATTTCCGTGTGCTTAGCACCTTTTAATTAATAGTTTTTAACATTATTTTTCAGATGCCAAATAAAATATGCGATATTTAATTTCCGTGTGCTGAGCCCCTTTTCATTAATAATTTTTTTTCAAATTTTTTTTCCTGATTTCAAATAAACTATGCGATATTTAATTTCCGTGTGCTTAGCACCTTTTAATTAATAGTTTTTTCACATTATTTTTCAGATTTCAAATAAACTATGCGATATTTAATTTCCGTGTGCTGAGCACCTTTTAATTTTTCAGATTTCAAATAAACTATGCGATATTTAATTTTCGTGTGCTGAGCCCCTTTTAATTGATAACTTTTTCCACATTTTTTTCTGATTTCAAATAAAATATGCGATATTGAATTCAGATTTTTTTTTTTAGACTATAGGTACCATGATTACGAAGAATCATTCTTGAGGAAAGTTTATTTGACAGCTATTCAAAAAGGCGTTTTTTGTGATAGAAGAAAGGAACTAAAAGTTAAGACAAACGCATACCCATTATTATTCAGTTTGTTAGACATTTTAGGGAAATGTATGTGATTATGGAGTTGTCGATATAAAAGAATGGTTATTGGTGGCAATAAGAGAAATTATCAAACAAATCGATTGTAGTTGTCTAGATCATATAAGTCAAACAAATAGACTGTAGTTGTCTAGATATTATTGGACATATTTTTTATTATTGATGATTACTATAAATATCACTTTAATTATGATTATTATGTTAATTAGTCCTTTATGAGCACCCTACAGCACAATAAAAACTATACATTGATATTTCTCCTCAGAATTTCTCTTCAGAAGAAATTCTTTTGTTAGAACTAACAGAAAAAAAAAAAAAAAAAAGACTTACACACTACAACTCTCTTTAGCATTCTGCCTCTAGAATCTTTTATCTATTCCTTCCTATCTATCTCAATCTATCTTATTATACTCGTTTCTATGTCGACGATCCTTTGCGTCAATCCGGCTGGAATTTTAAGCTTGCTTTGTTTTCTTATTTAAAAGAATAAAAAAAAAAAAAGTCTCTCGGCTAAGATTCGCTTTCCTTATCTGACTTCGATGTGATTCACCCAGCAATCTTACCTCCCGATCTTTTATTTAGTCTAGGGTTATTTTGTTCTTCTCTTTCTTTGTTTTAATCCCTTCTCTCTCTCTCTCTCTCTCTCTCTCTCTCTCTCTCTCTCTCTCTCTCTCTCGCCAGAAGGCTGGAAGGGATATGGAAATATACAAATTTGTGAACTAAGTTCGAGAGAGAAAAAAAAAGGCATACTTTCTATCAAAATTAATCATTTATATATATATATATATATATATATATATATATATATATATATATATATATATATGTGTATATATATATATATATGTATATACTATATATATATATATATATATATATATATATATATGTATATCAAAGAAATTGTCAGTAATTCTTTTCGAAATGAAAAAAATAGAATTATTTCTGCAGAGCTAATGAGTTCAGAACATTATTAAACGCAACGAAATAATTTCCATACATCAGTGAGAGAGAGAGAGAGAGAGAGAGAGAGAGAGAGAGAGAGAGAGAGAGAGAGAGAGAGAGAGAGAGAGAGAGAGAGAAAAGGACAACTTTGGGAACGAATGCAATTTTATTATCTTTTTTTTCAGTTCCCATGGCATTAACTCCAATTCCTAAAGAAAATAAAAAACTCACTGTCAGTATGTCAGCACCATTTACCTCCACCTAATAATTACTGAATAATCTTGTCAGTGTTTTGCTGATATCGGAGCAATATCGTCGAGTTAAGACAGAAATGTTTTATTCTGTTTTTGTATGTTTAAACAGCATCATTTGACGGACTGTCTGGCTTTGCTCTCGAGAATAAAACGGTGTTTTGCGGAAAAGGAATCACCAAGTAAGTATATGTAGGCAATTTTTAGCGGCGAAATCATGAAAATACAATTGCGATTCGTGTCAGTGATAAGTATTTCAAAGATTATGGGTATAGCAATCTTACAGTATTTCGATTTTTATATACAGAAGAAGCATTTTTCCAAAGGAAACGATGTTAGCCTGCTTCAATTTAGGCAAAACTATTACTGCGCTTACACCAAACTGATAAACGAAAGAAAAAAGTAAATGAATGAAAGACAACAAGGTGTAAAAATATTTCAAATAAATAATAATCGAAAATTAAAAAAAAAAGTACTTTCATACTATCAGCTTCAAGATTCAAAGATTACTTACAAAAACGGTCGAAAAAAACTCTCCAATCAACTGAAACTTTCAAAATAAACGCAACAATCAATCAAAATTTTCAAAATAAACGCACCAATCAACTAAAACTTTCAAAATAAACGCATCAGTCAACTAAAACAGTCGAAAGAAACGCACCAATCAACTAAAACTTTCAAAATAAACGCACCAATCAAAACATCGGCAGCCCCGGACGAGTTACATCATCTCTGTATTCGAGCATATGACGCTATTGTCTTTTTTTTTTTTTAAGGATTCCTATCCATTCGCTTGCTCCTGTCCTCGCATTTCTCACCGGTATGGCGGTCTGTCAGTGAACCTGTCATTTAGCCAAGTGCTTGAACATTTAAATCTCCAACTTTAATGAGAGCCGGATACAAAAAGACAGGGAAATATACCTTCGGTTTCCGCAAAAGATTTCGTTTAGACAAATGACGTTGGCGCGATTTGGGAAGACAGGGTGACAGACTGAAAATAATAATTTTGCCGTCTCCTAATCACAAAGGTGTCGGCGTAACTGACAAAGGCAGGCTGAGAGTGTTAAAACATTCCATTATCGTTCGTGATTTTTGTTTGGACTTTGTTTTTGCGCTGCGTGATTCAAGTTTCGACGAGAGCGTCGAATGTAAATAGGAAAAGAAGGAAAATGATTTTAAAGAAGGAAAATGATTTTCAATAACTGAAAACGGGAGATAGTGAAGTCAGTACAACACCGGTTGAGTAATGTCTTTTCAAATCTAGGACGAAACTATAAGATCTTGTGCCAACTGAGTTATTAACATTCCTTCAAAATAAAATAACAACAATTGTATAGGTAATATTGTGCCTACATTCTTAAGGAATAACCAAATAAACAAAGAGGACGGAGTATTCTTTCCGAATAAAGGAATAAGACTGAATATTGACAGACTGCAAATAAATTCATAATAAATATAGAAATAAGGATGAGAAATTATAATTGATTCAGCTCAAATCCAGGCTTCAGGAATTCGCGATGCAGATTATATGATGCAGCATTGGCTTGCACTGAGTCAAAAACCCCTGGGATAGGCTTTTATTATTTTATATTTTTACGTCAGATGGTTAAATTATATATATATTTTTTAACTCATAGCTACGTAAGAGTGCGTGGAAGATATCGTAAAAGTGGACTGCCTTCCATGCTTTTTTGAAGGTGGGTGGAGAGAGGATAAGTTGATAAAATTATGTAGGTCATTGGTACAATTTAGTTTACCAACAGGATAGAACTGCAACAAGACATACAGGGTCAATTTTTATATACGTGAAGGACCCGGTAGCGGGGTGTGCCGCCAGTGCACCTCATGCGGTGCGCTGTAGGCATTATTTAAGATTCTTTGCAGCGTGCCTTGGGCCCCTAGCTGCAACCCCTTTCGTTCCTTTTACTGTGCCTCCTTTCGTATTCTCTTTCTCCCGCCTTACTTTCCACCCTCTCCTAACAATTGATTCACAGTGCAACTGCTTTGAGGTTTTCCTCCTGTTACACCTTTCAAACCTTTTACTGTCAGTTTCCGTTTCAGAACTGAACGACCTCATAGGTCCCAGCGCTTGGCTTTGGCCTAAATTCTATGTTCAATTCAATATACGTGAAGGAAGAAGACGGGTAAATGACAGGCTAATAATATGCTGTTTGCAATATCCAGGAGAGCAACAGTAGTATGGATAATACCAACGATAACAATAATAATAACACCTACATCACTTGCTTATAACCGTGGCACGAAAAATTATGTAGCAGTAGGTACAGCCATAAACAGGTATACCTTTTTTTTTTTTTTAAATTTTACAATGCAAAAGAGACGTCAGGTCAAGCCTACTTGCGAAGGAAGGAAAACATAAATATCAACAAATGAAGGATAGAAAGATGATTAAGAAATGATACATCTTATAAAAGAAATACAGAGAATGACAGTCAATTTCGTGGGCAAGGAAGAGGGAAATGTTTAGGGAGAGAGAGAGAGAGAGAGAGAGAGAGAGAGAGAGAGAGAGAGAGGACACTCAGTGGTCGCATTCTCCATAATGAGTCCACTGTTGAATTAATTACCCAAACGCCTCGTTATCGCCGCATCCCATCGGCCCTTCGATCCTTGACACGATGACAAGCTCGTAACGATCATGTGGCTTCCTTGTTGACAAGTGACATTTCGACACTCCAACCTCTGGCCCTTTAGGCCTACGCGTGGGGAAAATAAGAGAGAGAGAGCTCTTTTAACGGTCGGCTGGAGGAAGTCGGGCGAAGATGGTTTTTCAGAACCTCAGAAAAACCTTTATCAGCTTCTTTTTTTAGAGGTTTTAGAAAATGCCTTTCCTGGCGTTTTTCTCGTCAGATGTTTCAGGTATTGACAAAAGATATTTTAATGGGCATTTCTCATGTTATGTTTGAGGGCATCAGCAAAACATTTATGTATACGTTTTTCTTTCCCTTTTCTGGTTATGGCTTAATACAAGGTAAGACTACATATAATTAATCTGATGGTGTTTATTCGAGGAGAAGAATTTGTGGAGCCCAAGGAACAAACTCATGCCTCCGAAAGGAGAGTTTGGCATGATCCTTGGGGAACTTTCCAATGGGAGCTGCAATTTACTCCAGAGGCCAAAATGTGGAGCTTTCCAATGGGACCTGCAATTTATTCCAGAGGCCAAAATGTGGAACTGTGGAACTTTCAATTGGAGCTGCAATTTACTCAAGAGGCCAGAATGTAAAAACTTTCCAGTGGGAGCTGCAATTTACTCCAGAGGCCAAAATGTGGAGCCTTCCAATGGGAGCTGCAATTTACCCAAGAGGCCAAAATGTGAAACTTTCCAGTGGGAGCTGCAATTTACTCAAGAGGCCAAAATGTGGAACTTTCCAGTGGGAGCTGCAATTTACTCGAGAGGCCAGAATGTGGAACTTTCCAGTGGGAGCTGCAATGTACTCCAGAGGCCAAGATGTGGAGCCTTTCAATGGGAGCTGCAATTTACCCAAGAGGCCAGAATGTGGAACTTTCCAATGGGAGCTGCAATTTACTCCAGAGGACAAAATGCTCATAAGTCTGAGAGTGGATGGCGTATGAAGCCAAGAGGTAGAGAGGAAATTGCTCATGACAGGATTAAAATAACCCAAATTTCTTCTAACCCACTTGAGGATACCAGCTAAAAAATGCCTTAAAGCACTACCAATTGAAAGAGAGACTGAGAACGATCTTTGTTTCTGAAGAGTTTTGAAGGCAAGAACAGTTTGTGAAGGGTAAAATAATTTGCATGTGAGTGGCTAAAGCAAAGCGAGCCTTGTCGAAACTACCTGTTGAAGACGAAAAATAAATAAATAAGTAAATTATATATATATATATATATATATATATATATATATATATATATATATATATATATATATATATATATATATATATATATTACTGATGGCAGGCAGGTTTCTAGGAACCCACAAAGTCTGTCGTCCTAATAAGAAATATTATTAATTTCATATTCTGTATTTTTGACAATCTACACGACAGTTTTAATTACTGTGTAATCCGTTTTAAAATCTTGAAAACGAATAATAACTTCAGTTATACGATTAATATAAACTCCGCTGACATAATCATGAGGATTAATTATACTATAAACGATTTGATACGTATTCCTTCAGTAATTAACATTTTACTCCGGTGTGAATTAAGAAAATTTCTTTACCACTGCAACGCCCACAATAAATGTCTGAATTTCGAAAACTTTCCAAAGTCGCCAGCAGGAGGCAGTTTCATGTGAGGCCCTTAACAGATTCTGATGGTAAAATATGCACTTCATCATTAACAATAACTTATCACGTTCATCTTATCTTCCGTGTACTTTGTCAAACAATTTAAGCCAATTACCTTGACTAATTCCCGATAAGCCAAGCAAGGCAGACGCATGAGCATCGAATTTCAGTATCGATATGAATCAAAACTTCTTGTTCTTATCGTAAGAGAGTCTAAAGCGCAGGTAGGAAAATCGGTATTGACAATGGCTAGTGATTTACGCAATACATTTTATCTTTCTTTTGGTTTTTGGTGGTTCTGTAAAATTAATGCAGCTAATAATAGGTGTACAATGTATAGATATCCAGCCTTTTGTACTGAAATCTCTTTCAAAGACTTAAGATACACAATCGGTGCTGTAGCAAGGACTGGACACAAGAATTCTAAAATTGGCATCTAAACTTCAATGTTTTGATTCGGTTCTGAAAGGAATTTATGAAGTCTGTGTTGTCTAAACAGTGATTCTACAGTGTTTAATTATGATACAAGGTCTAGAGGGTAGTAATCTTCCGGATTTTGGAGATTCCAGAGGGTGTGTAATCTTCCGGATTTTGGAGAGTCTTTTTGAGTTGCTAGACCCGGGAACTTCTCATCTCCGGCCTGAGCTTCACCAGCCACAGCTGAGTACCCACCAGGTACGCAAAAGACCAATTGATTTTTTTGCTAAAGAGCTCAACATGTGTTTCCACCTGGCACTACAAATCCCTCAAATTCCAGTTTTATGCGTTACTCCACCACAGCATTGTACGGGGATTTGAAATACAATGGACAAAACAAATAACTACCACAGCACTGTACAGGCATTTGATATACAATGGACAAAACAGATACAGCATAAAAATATATCTAGAAAGAAAACAGCTTCAACAAAGGATCAGATTCATCCACCCTGGGATAAGATCTGTAAGTCTCGTTAAGGGAGAAACAATCTCAAAATATATACAGGAAACCAAAGATCAATTTGCAAATGGCATTCGAAGCATATCTGACTTTTAGTATATAAATATTTAAACAACGATGCTGAGAGAGAGAGAGAGAGAGAGAGAGAGAGAGAGAGAGAGAGAGAGAGAGAGAGAGAGAGAGAGAGAGAGAGAGGCTACTGACAGAAAAAGGGGCTAAAAAATAACAACTGCAATATCAAAATAGTTATCAATACAACAGGAGACTACATCTATGCCCTTTAAGAAAGACACATACCGCATGAATTACATTTACCCAACACGCACACACACACACACACATACATATATATATTTATATATAATATGTATGTATACCCACACATGTATATATACATATATATTTAAATAATGATACTGAGAGAGAGAGAGAGAGAGAGAGAGAGAGAGAGAGAGAGAGAGAGAGAGAGAGAGAGAGAGAGAAGCTATGGACATATAAAAAAATATTTTAAAAAAATAACAACAATAATATCACAATGCGCATCAGTTCTTACACGTACACAAGTTCCAATAAATTTCAACGGGTTCTATTATAACTCATCACTCTCACATACAGACATAGACACACATATATATATATATTATATATATATATATATATATATATATATATATATAACAGAAATAAAAGTGTTATGGCAGAAAAATAAAAGAAAAGATTTTCTTCCTATCATCTTGTTCCCCTCGGATTTAATTTTATACGAAGATAGCAAACCACAATGTCATCGTGTCTAAGGTTTTTTTTTCTATTTTTCTAGTTTTCATATTTTTTTCCGGAAGGAAAAATATGAAACAAAACCGAACCAAATGAGGATCACTTTTACCAAAGGACCTTCCAAGTCATAAGAGAGGAATTATAATTTCTAACATTAGATAAACATCTGTAATCATGCTTTCCTCCATGGAGAAAAGACAGTGGGCAAAATAAATGATAAATTGCTAACTACTGAACGATTTTTGACGTTTTATCTGTGTTACTCTCGGTATTTATTTTGTTTCTATTCGTTTATTACCAGATAAAAAAAAAAACAGTGATTTATCATTTAACCTTCAAATCCAGAAAGTTGGCTCTCTGGCGATCACTTTTACTGATGGGCACAATGAGAGCCAGTGGCTTCTAGACTACAAACATGCTCCCTTGATTACATTGAGAATACATAATTGTACTGCAAAACGTATTAAGTCTATGGTACAGGTATTTTACTAAGCTCCTTTGATAAGTACGTGAAATGCAAACTCAAGTTAGCTCTCAGTAACCACAAATAATTCACCGGTAAAATTCGAAATAAACAATGATAAAATACGGTCAGCTATACCTAGCAAGATTAACTCCTTTCTCAATTAAAAATGAAGAATAACATTACAATTCAACACGAAATGAAAACGAAAGCATAATCTAGCATTTCAACGAGCCGATGAAGTCCCATTACAAGGACGAGATCGCTAAAAACTGACCTAAACTGAATTACAAAAACAATCACGTCTTTTTTTTTTTTACCTCTTTCTCACGCAGTTGATGAAGAAGAAGAAGAAGAAGAAGAAGAAGAAGAAGAAGAAGAAGAAGAAGAAGAAGAAGAAGACGCCCGGGAGTCAGGCTCCTCTTGTCTATTGAAGCAATACTTCACTTGCCATAACCCCAAGCAACACCTTGTATTTAACAGCCTTCTCGCCACATTACAAGTCACTTCGGTCCAGTCATAAGGTCCTTTAGACCGAACGATCTCTGAGAACGAGTTTTCAAGATCAGGAGCCAATTAGGCGGTGTTCGAGACTTTAAACCTCTCTCGGAGACCACTTTTTTCGCTGGCTAGGCCATCCTTCTCTCTCTCTCTCTCTCTCTCTCTCTCTCTCTCTCTCTCTCTCTGGAGCTACATGCTACATTTCGTTCCCACTTGCTTAAAAGATATAATATATTTTTCTCTCTTTCGTCCGTTTTTTTAACTTTCTGATTTTTAATATACATAATATATATATATATATATATATATATATATATATATATATATATATATATATATATATATATATATATATATATATATATATATATATATATATATATATATATATATGTATATATGTATATATATATATATATATATTTTATATATATATATATATATATATATATATATATATATATATATATATATATATATATATATATATATGCCAAGGTTGTTTTACAATACTGATCTTATAACCTCTCTCTCTCTCTCTCTCTCTCTACAGTTACATTTCGATCCCACTCACTTAAAAGATGTGTTATATTTTTCTCTCCTTCATTTCTTTAACTTCTTGATCTTAACTTTTCCTATGTTAATGCAAAAGCTGAGATGTGATCCTGATCAAATAATCTTTCTCTCTCTCTCTCTCTCTCTCTCTCTCTCTCTCTCTCTCTCTCTCTCTCTCTCTCTCTCTCTCTCTCTCTCTCTCCTCTCGTCTGCCCTCCCTCATAAAATATACTTCATACATTATTATATATATATTTTCTTTCAACTTGTCCTTCACTTTTATTTTTGTTTTTACTTTCTGTCGAGGTTTTCACCCTAAGCCAAATTTATTGCACCGGTAGGTCTTCACCCACCCGCTCTATCTTTCTATCTGTCTATCTATCTATCTATCTATCTATCTATCTATCTATCTATCTATCTATCTATCTATCTATCTAATAGAAGTTTTACTATGTACCATTCTGATATACTTGACCTTAAATCTAACCAATTACTTTTCAGGGCCTAATAACGAAAATAAAATACCTTCGCTACCGTGACCATCTACTCCTGCCTGCCTTACTAAAACCTGATAAGAAAATCCTTTACTTTAAAGTAAGACCACACACAAGCTCATCTCAAGCAAGAATGACGACGCAAGAAGAACTGATAAGTAAAACACAGGAATCTGGGAAAAAAATTACTAGGCGTCTGTTGCCAAAATCTCAGGGACTTGGTTTATCTCCGGTGTGTGTTTTGTTATTTATCTCTCGAAGGGGTGGAGTTGTTTTTTCCAGTACTCCAGAAGACCTTAAGGCATCGATATATTTATTAGCATTATCTCTTAACTCGAGTTCAGTATCTTTAAGTAAGAGGAGTTTCGCTTTATTTCTCTCTAAATGGAGGTTATGCAACGGCGACCCACAGTAATAAAACTAACGGTAATGATAGCATTGATACAATGATAAAATGTAAGACCCAAATTCATAATTTTTTAAATATATTATCAATATAAAAATAATTACAGCAAAGCTTTTATTAGTATATACAAGTGACATGATTGCTGGCCTCGAAAACAAGATTGTTCATTATGATGGTGATGCAACACTTGTGGGTGTACGTAAAGATTCCACTTGAGAGAAATGAAGCTGCCCTCAGTCTGAATCGTGACATGGACCGGATCAGTGAATTGTGAAGTCGGAGGGGTGTGAGATTGAACTCCGGTGAAACGAAAAAACACCATTGATTAGCATCGTACAGATTTTCCACCCCATCCTCCCCTTCAGGTGGATGAGATTTTGCTGAACGAGTCTGAAGCTTTACTCTTCTTGGTGCTACTTTGACTCTCACCTTCCTGTTGAGAAACATCTGATGGAAGTGTCAGCAAACGTCACGCGAAAGTTAGGTATTGTACGTGATGCCTCATAAATTTATATCACTGATAAAATCAGTACAACCTGTTTGAGATTATTTGTATTTTCTTTACTAGAATACTGTTTTCCGGTGTGGGTCTCTGCTTTTCCCAGAGACCTATCTCTTTTAGACAGAGTGGTTCGTGGTATTAGGTTTCTGTTTCCTAATATTAGCTGTTATGACTTGGACCATCGCCGGATGGTCTCTTGTTTATAAATTTTTCATAACTTGTATTTCAACAGAGATCTTTCACATTCACAGTTGATCCCTGATTCCTTTTTCCTGCCGAGAGCAACCAGATTTGCTGAATGGCTGCATCAATACACAGTAAATATGCCTCGCTGTCGAACTTCTCAGTTCCAGAGGTCCTTTATTCCTCACAGCGCTGGACTGTGGAATAGCCTCCCTAAGGACGTCGTGCAACTAGAACTTCAGAAGCTCAAGCGAAAATGCAATGCATTACTACCCTCGTCCAATGCTTATATTTTAATGATTTACATTTTTATCTATTTAATTATTAATTTGTTGATTTATTTTTCTTTTTTAACAATGATATTTTCTTCCAGTATTCCCATTCCCTTCTCTTACTTCTTTCTAATGAACACCATATTCTTTGGAAGCTTGAATTTCAAGTCAGTGGCCCCTGCGGACTTGTTGCATATGAAGAGGGTTCATCTTCTGAATAATAATAATAATAATAATAATAATAATAATAATAATAATAATAATAATAATAATAATAATAATAATAAATTTACTACAGAACTTCGACTATTTTTTCTTCTGGAAACTTACAGTACGCGTAACCAAACGCGTTGACACAAGTGAAGCGTGCATGAAACAGTAAAATTTGTACACATGAAGGGAGGAAAGGAGCAGCCTGTTATTTGAGGCTAAATACAGGGCTCAAGGAAAGTGCAAAAGTGAAAAAATCACATTATTACAAGCAAATAGTCACAATATCTATAAACATCGACAAGACCACAACATGATACGAAATGCATCTTTTAGCATGTAAAGAACGATAGGGAGACCTAACGTGCCTATCAGTTCCAGGAAAGTGGATGACCAAACGTTCTCGAGTGACTTATCTGCGATCGAACTCTGGAACAGGAGTAAACGGTACACCACAGATGAGTATCTTCGCATCTAGCATTACATTTAATCAAATTCTTAAGAATTCTTTCTCAAAGATAGTCTCCTCTAACCATGTGAACAACGATAAAAATCACTAATAATTAAAAAAATGTGCGAAAATTTGGGGAAAATCCGCTGTGGGATGTCCTTTCCCCCAACTCCCTCTTAACAGGATAATCTACTTCCGTTGATTTGTATGTTTATTTTTTCGTAAGGTTTTCGGGTTAAAAGCAAAGTATTGTGTGTTGAAATGTGCTTTCTATTATCATGGAAGATATTAATCCTGACAAGATTTTTAGCTTTTTTCATTTTCCTGTTTGCTTTGGTACTGTTTTTCTAAAACAGCGAGGAGTTAACCCAGTCTATTATTAGAAAGAGAGAGAGAGAGAGAGAGAGAGAGAGAGAGAGAGAGAGAGAGAGAGAGAGAGAGAGAGAGAGAGGACTAAAACTGTATGTAGGGGTTCCGTGCGTAAAGAAATTTTTTGCATTTTAGAAAGATTACTTGTATGACAATTTCACATTCATAATCACAAGCACATACCCATTATATATGCAAATGCCTATTTACCCAGTCGGAAAAATAAACACCAACATTATTTGCACTGAAAGGAAAACTTGGAAGTGAGTGAAAATCCCTAATTACAAAAATCTCATACCGATAATCCACCCAGCCAGCAACCTCACCACCTCTCTGTGCAGTGAGGGCCATGCCTTTGCAAATATCTGAATGCAAAATCAGACAATTCTCCAGCGTTATTAAGTACTTTGTACCAGGCTCTTTCATTAAGCCTCCAGGTTCAATTAATGTGTGATGTAAAAACACTTTCAAAATTGCTCTAACGAATTTTTTTTTTTTTCGACTGGGGCTCTTGCCGGACGGAGTGTTGGATTCTTGAATGGGTTTCCTGAATCATTCTCCCAATTTGCAACTTTTAACAAAAGCTGCGTGCAGAAAGTCATAAAGAAAGTTTCTTTTTTAATATAGAAGAATAAATGAATACCGAAGTTAAAAAATATATATATATATATATATATATATATATATATATATATATATATATATATATATATGTATATATATGTATATATACATATATATATATATATATATATATAAATATATATATATATATATATATATATATATATATATATATATATATATATATATATATATATATATATATATATAAATGCAAAACTACATACCGAGATGATGTGGATTCAGGAATAACCGCAAGTGTCTGTATAAGAGAGAGAGAGAGAGAGAGAGAGAGAGAGAGAGAGAGAGAGAGAGAGAGAGTGAATGTATGCCCTCAAAAGCATTTTCGTTTAGGTTTTTTATTTTATTTATTTTTTTTTCCAAAACTCATTCCCAGATGAACAGACGAGAATGCCCTACTATAAAATGCATAGTGTCTTTGCCCAAATGAATGTTACCTTCTCTAGTTATCAGACTTTAGAATCATAAAAAAAAAAAATAATAATAAAGGTGCTTGATGGGAAATGTAATTAGGAGTATCTTTCCTATCTCCGCTAACATTACACGGTTTTCCTTGACAGCAAATTTGAATGCTAACGTTAAGGCTTTATTGTTTGAATTTGGAAATTCTTTTGCTGGTTTTATGCTAAGAGGATGGAAAAGAAAGGAAAAGGAAAACGTTCTCTTTAGTTAAATATTTACACATATACATACATACATACTTACACGTATATGCATATATATGTATGTATGTATATATATATATATATATATATATATATATATATATATATATATGCATGCATGCATGCATGCATGCATATGTATGTATGTATGTATGTATGTATGTATGCATGCATGTATGTATGTAGGTATGTACATGCATATTTATATTTATTTATATATATATACATCTATATATATATATATATATATATATATATATATATATATATATATGTGTGTATATATACATACATACATACACACATGCATATACATATACGTGCGCGTGTGTGGACATGTATACACTCGCGCGCGTGCCCATACACACACACATACACAAACAAACAAATAAGAAATATGTCATAACTGTTATACAAGATACAGTACATTTCGTTTTATTCTTAGCCAATAAATATTGAGTAAATAAACAATACTGAAAAATCAACAAATTTATTTCCTAACCGTACATCGCCCACGTAATATAATATCGCTTCGTGAGGATTCCTATTATATAAGATTACATTAAATTGAATGGCAAGTAAAATGTTGAATCGTTTCGCCCTTTCATTATGTTGCCTTTTTCGGAATACTTTCTTTACTGCACGCGCCACACTTTCTTTTCCTTACTTGTCAAAACTTTCTTTGGTGTCGTTGAATGGTACTTCAGTCTGCTTTCTCTTATGACCTGATTTTGTATTGTTGCATAATAATAATAATAATAATAATAATAATAATAATAATAATAATAATAATAATAATAATAATAATAATTTATTTATTATCTATCTCAATATATATATGCATGTATATATACATACATTCACATATGTACATGCATGTGTATATATATACAGTATATATATATATATATATATATATATATATATATATATATATATATATATATATATTTCATACCCTTACCTCTGGTAGACTGTATATTTTAATTGGGTAATGTAATTCTTTCGGAATGATGTAATTTTATTATTTTCTTGCCGCACCTTTTTAGTACATTAATTACTTTTCCAAGTACATTATCGTTTTTGTTTCCATTTATATAAGTACCCAAGATAAATCTTCTTTACAAGAAATGAGCTTCTAATGTACAAATTTACATTAATTAAAAAACCTCTGCATCCCAAGTGTACCTTATCCTTAAAGTATGGTACTGAACCGAATTAAATAAACCCAGAAAGTTATCCGCAAGATTGGGGAAACTGGAAAATGACTGAAGATAACTGACAAGTGACAATACACCTAGAGATTTCCACCTATAATGGATCACTTGGGAGGCTAAGTAACGCATAGCGCTTTACATCTGTGAAGTATATGCATGAATTTCATTGGGTTATAACATTCACTCTAAGCCATCTCTACGACGGATGATGAAAAGATGCACCTGGTGGAATTCTGTACAATAAACATCAAGTTCGATTCCTAAAGGATAAATTGCGCAGCCATATTATGTACGATGTTGCAAAAAAAGTTAAGTATACCTTAGTTTAACCAGACCACTGAGCTGATTAACAGCTCTCCTAGGGCTGGCCCGAAGAATTAGATTTATTTTACGTGGCTAAGAACCAACTGGTTATCTAGCAACGGGACCTACAGCGCATTGTGGAATCCGAACCACATTATGACGAGAAATGGATCTGTCACCAGAAATAAATTCCTCTAATTCTTCATTGGTCGGTTGGAGAGTCGAATGCTGGGCCAACAGCGTGCTAGCCGAGAGCTCTACCCACCCCAATACAGTATGAGGAGGGTATCTGATACATAATGGTATTTACTACAGGAACTTTCATGTATTAAAGCAATGTGGGGGATTACTGAAAGGGATAATCCCACGGGGGGGGGGAGGTCAGAATATGGTTGAATTCGGGGTGATAGTGTTAGTTTACAGAAAAGCCCTCTCTCTCAACGAAGCGTTAAAGCTAATTGCTATAACTTTCCAAACAAATAACAGACACTGTGGACTGTTTTCGTATTTGCCAATCTGTCACAAAAATGCAAAAGGACACAAAAGTCTTGGGTCGATTTAAAGTTGCCTAAAGTAATATTAAACTGTCGTCGATCGTATTTTCAAATGGAAATTCTTCACAGAAAACGAAAGCCGTAGTCAGTTCCTCACTCCTCCTCTAAAAGCTTCAACCAGCTCGCAGCAAATCTATATGATCTTAACACAAACCTCAAAAACTGTAAAAATAAAAATGCAATACGCTTTTCATTCTTATTCCAGACCAAATGCCTTAAGTTTTTCGGATGACAGCCTTTCGTTACTTAAAGAACGAGATGTGTTACACGGATTAATATAATTACATCGGAAGTGAGTTCCCCCTTCGCACCTATGACCAACAGCGGAAAGGAAATAAGGGAACTTTAGAAAAGAAACAATAATGTGAAAACAGCAAATGGGCCTGTCACTTTCCTCTGATTTCCTGTGTATTATATTTTATATTTTTCTTCCACATTTTTAGAGACACGATACTTTCCCCACCCGTCTCCCAACAGGTTGGGAGACTGGAGGTTTCCTGTTCCACCTACGCTGAGCTGAATGTTCTAAACGTCAGCGATGGCAAATCGTGATGCAATCGTGTCAGCAAAAGCACATTTGCTTCATTTACAATAATTCAAGCAAATTTAAGCATTAACAACACTCGAAGAAATTAAAACGATATCGAGCTTATGAAGATTGTCAAACAACGTCCACCCCCCACGCCCCCAACCCCAACAACCTCAGATAAAAAATGACGCAAAATCTCAACTTGAAGATTTAAAATTGTTTCTCACCCGTCAGCCTTTACTACGGCTGAAGACGCTTGCAATATTACTATTTAATCAAAGTATTATTTCTCAAATCTGAGAATTTTCTCGGAAAGCCATTAGTCTTGGTATATTTGGGAGCTATATGATATATTTCACTGCCATTCAATTTTCGAAGCAAGACGGTTATAGTCTGGAAAACATTTACAACTAAAATCACCATCCCTACACATCCTAAGAGTCACTTACCGTAGTCAGTTTTCTATCAAAGATTGGGAACATATCTCAAAATTAGATACCATACTGATCCTCTCGTCCCCTTCAGAGAGAGGAAATAAGTCCTTAAACTCATGACAAGGCGGTTCCAAGCCTAACTGTTGGTTCCAATAAAATCCTCAAATTTACTTATCACTATGGACCTCATAAGGAGAG
This sequence comes from Macrobrachium rosenbergii, assembly GCF_040412425.1. Taxonomy (NCBI): domain Eukaryota; kingdom Metazoa; phylum Arthropoda; class Malacostraca; order Decapoda; family Palaemonidae; genus Macrobrachium; species Macrobrachium rosenbergii. The sequence goes on along the minus strand of NC_089764.1, from coordinate 25,861,841 downwards.
GTCCAAGACTGTCTTGGTCCTATCATCTGCCCCAATACCAAATCTATTTCTTGAGGTCGAAATAACTGGAGGCTCAATCCAAGTACCCTTGAGAAATATGCCCGTATTAAAAAACAGCGCAAAAATTCCATAGCTTTCACCATGAAGACACACTACATTAAAACTTTAATAAAAAAAAGAAACCTAACACCCTATTAAGGAAATACCAATGTCACTAAATTTTTGGCCGCCAAGCACAGAAAAAAAAATTATTTTTAGAAAACCTAATTTAGTCATACTCACCGCCCAAACCTACATGCGAAAGGCTACATCTAGAAACTGGCCGTCTGTACTTACCTGAAAGTAAATGAAAAGGTTTATTAAACAGTGAACATTATCGAGTCATTAGCGTTTCAGTGTAAACTTTAGGTTAGTCCACAGATTCCGATACATGATGCGCAGAATATGGAGAAAAATGTAATGATTTTTTTAAAATGGCTAAACATTACACTTTCTGAAAGAGAATTGTCTTTCTAAAAATTATTACAATGTTATGAAGAGCAACATCACAAAGATATTTTAAGATTGTATTAATAACCACTCACGTGTAATCCAGAATTACGTGTAATACCTACTGCTGTTATCTGATTTACAATCATATTAATAACAATATTACTTTACTGAATACTTACAATAAAAACAATAAACATTACGACATCACAAAAAGCAGAGATCAGCAACAGTTACTAAAATAAAGAAAAAAAAAAAAAAAAAAGCGATAAAGAGACGCGTGCTATAAGTATGTTACCGGTGACTCATTTGCATTTATGTTAAGAAGTATCTACAGGAATTAATTATTCATGTAATTAGCAATAGGTAGTAAAGTGAAGAAGGCGTGTAAGTACAAGCTTGAATCTTGTATACATTAGCATACAGGTGTGATTACATTACCATATCCATATACATGGATACATACATACATATGTAAGTACACACACACACACATATATATATATATATGTATATATATATAAATATATATATATATATATATATATATATATATATATATATATATATATATATATATATATATATATATATATATATATATATATTTATATGAATTAGGTAAACTTTGAATAAACTTTGAATAGGAAAATTTAAAAGAGAGAGAGAGACAGAGAGAGAGAAATAACTGTGCTTAAACCCCAGGAAGCCGTTGCAACCTTGTAAATTCATGAGCACTTAATGAAACCACAAGTTTTTATTATTTGTTTTCGAAGTTAATCAAATTTTCTGTTAAAGAAAATGAGCAATTACTCACGAAAGCAATTTCTCCGTCGTATCATTAAAGGAGCCGAGCTAATTCCTAAGTGGATCTAATTAAGGATTAAAACTCATCGTCTCATGCGCTCATTAATAATGTCGGACAGCCGAACTCATATTAGAAGCCTTGGTAAAATTATGCTTAAAAGAGGCGTAAGTTAAAGCCAATAAGGCAAGGTGAACGGCATTGCATTAAACATACAGGAAAATGATACTGTTTTTTAAACAAAACTATAATTACCATTTTACAGAAAATGAGTCTTCTTAACAAAATGGAAATAAGAGTAAAGAAGTGAAAGTAATTCATTAAAGTAAACGTGACAATGTGTTGTTTAGAGATCGCTTACCATGATGTCACCAGCCAATGAAGTCTAGTTTTTTAACTTTTATTTTTAACTTTTAAACAAGAAAGAGAAAACTCGAAATCCTTTGCGCGAAAGCACCTGACATTGGAAGCTCATTTGACTACTTCAGGTAAATTTAGCTAACTTATTTCTTCATATTCATTCCTTCATTTGCTTCTCCCTTCTTCTATCACGTATTTATTCTGAATTCTGTATTTTACTCAAATTTATCTTCCAGCGCAGTGTTCTGTTCACACACAAAGGCATTCTGTTCTACTGAAAATTCTAAATCGTTTTACGCTTATTGCAAAAGATGATGATAACATTGCCAATAACAATAAGTCTTCCATTTCCTATTGCTTACTGACGATTACTGAGGATGATGTTCACCTTCATAATTGTGAACTCCTTCAACAAGATTGTTTTTAACAATGGAGTACATGAAATGAAAGTTAACATTAATTTCGACAGACAACTGTGAGGAAAATATCGTCTGTATATATATATATATATATATATATATATATATATATATATATATATATATATATATATATATATATATATATATATATATATATATATATACTTTCTCGATTGAAGGGGTATGAGGATGGGATATATAAGAGAGAGAGAGAATTTCTCGATTGGAGAGAGAGAGAGAGAGAGAGAGAGAGAGAGAGAGAGAGAGAGAGAGAGAGAGAAAGAAATTTTCTAAGGTATAGACATCACAACAGTGAGAAAATCCAGAAAATTTTGAGAGTACATATATAAGTACATATATATATATATATATATACATATATATATATACTGTATATACATATATACATACATATATATACTGTATATACAAACATACATACATACATACGTACATACATACACATATATATGTATGTAAATATGCACGTGCTCCCAAAATTTCCTGGGTTTTCTCACTACATTGTGCTGTCTCTACCTTAGAAACTCTCTCTCTCTCTCTCTCTCTCTCTCTCTCTCTCTCTCTCTCTCTCTCTCTCTCTCCTGGTCGCATTCTCGTGTCCCCTCCAATCGAGAAAGAATGCAAGAATTTCGATTGTTGTGTCAATTTGCAAGATCCACGGCTGTCTCCCCCTCGCCATCTCCACTGTAACTGATACTTCGAAAAGCAAAGGACAATGATAAGGGTTTTGTGTATCAGGGAGGAGAGATATTAGGCAGTACGACGCTGATACTATCAGATGCCATTTTGCCGCTCTTCCTTAGAGAGTCGTGGGTTAAGTAAATGCTTTTGTGTCCCGTAACGTTTCAATTTAGTTTTTCTTTTACTTCCTTTGTTTATGACGATCGTAAAAGCGAATTAGCATTTGAAATAAATACTAAATGTATGAATGATGAATATGTATTCTCTCTCTCTCTCTCTCTTCTTTTCACAAACCTGATGCAACCCACTTCTTGAAAAAAAAAAATCCATTCTTTCTTATGGATTCGGACACACACACACAAACACATATGCAAGCACGCATGAACGGGAATAGCCTTATCGTTACCTCGTTCTGATACCTCAGGCACGAGTTCGAATCTGGGCCGGGCATCAGAACATCCTCAAATCTTTCTTCATTCGTATCTAAGCTTAGTAGTGGCGAGCGTTCCCAACGTCTGAAGAAATCGAGAAGTTCATAGGGCATTGTGGTTATCAAAATTAAACAAACACACACACACACACACACACACACACACATATATATATATATATATATATATATATATATATATATATATATATATATATATATATATATATATATATATATATATATATATATATATATATATATATATGTATGTGTGTGTGTGTGTGTGTGTGTGTGTGTGTGTGTATGAGTGTGTGAATAGATATCCACACTCTTCAGTATTAAGCCGTTTCTCCTAATCGTGGATGGTTCCAGGAAATACCAGGTACTGCAACAACCCTATTCAGCTGCTGAAACATGGATGAATCCCCTGTGCGACAAAACTTCCACAACATTATCCGCGACTTATACCCACAAAGAAGGGCTATTAACAGCGTGTCAAACACCAGTACACACACACACACACACACACACCGTCCCATTCACTATTCGTGTGCGTTTTCTTCTTCTTGGGAATGAAATCCTTTTCTTTCTAATTTCCTTCGTCATCTATCTAACTTACTCTCTTGGTTTATCTCTCTTTGCCTATTCCTTCCACATGACGGAATCATCTCCAAATTCTCTCATCCATCCTTTCACCTACGCTACCTTTTTTGCAATTCTGCCTGTCTCTCCATTCAAATTCACACTTTATATTCGGACATACACAACCGCACACACACACATATATGTACACCTATATCTTAGTGACTCTACTGTACATCATTGTATAAGTAAAACGTTGTACTTTTTTGCAGAGTAATTTCTCAGTGCAGATTACTCACAGTTTTCCTTAATAATTTTCTCATCTTATTTGAATAATCTTTCCAACTTTACCTTGAAATAGTTTTGCACGCTGCCTCAAAATCACACCCCAACCCCTCCCCGCCATTCTCAAAACAATTTCCCCACTTTTATTCGAAATTTCCAGTCTTTTCTGAAAATTCGCAGATACATAAGTATCTAGCATTAATTTCCAGTTCCACTCTGGCTCCAGTGGGAAGATTTCGGTGACTTTGAGGTTCCATTTGAGGAAAGCATTAACCTCTATAAAAACTGGCTGAAGCAGAAGTAGATGGCATTTGTACATTTTCGTTCTGAAAGCATCCCGACTCCATTACCCACAGCAGTGAGCTCTTCGTTCTGTTGGCATAGAATTTCCTGATTTTTGGAAAAAAAAAAATCATACACGTGGATTACAAGATCAAGCACCATTATCCAAAGCAAATGAAACAGGTCATTTGCTATAGGGTTCCTCAATAACGGAATGGGTATAAATTACAGCAAAATACCCATTGGGATTTGTTACAGAATTCCAAAACAACAGAAAGAACCTTGCAAGCAGCTTCAACTCCAGTAACAGTAACTACAGAAGCTGAATGCACGGACCGAGAAGTGGGGCGTGTGAAACTCTATCACTGTATTGATATTACATATAAAATAATATCGTCAACAGAACGTTGAAATTAGCAGCAACATAAAAACGAGTAAAAGTTATAAGTTCGTTGATTGTTAGAAGGTCTACCTGCGCTAAAAACCCTCGGGCAAATATGAAATTTTCATTTGGCCCACGATTTCTCTCTCTCTCTCTCTCTGTGTGTGTGTGTGTGTGTGTGTGTGTGTGTGTGTGTGTGTGTGTGTGTGTATGTGTAATGAACTCAAGAAGAAATGGGAACGGGTCTAAAACAGTCCAAACACGGCCGGTCCTATTAACTGTCAACAGACTTGTCACCTTTTCGAACCCAGTGGGTACAGACAATTTTGCGTCTGCAGGCCATAGGAGAGGTCATAAGGTATTCTATATTAAGGGATAAAACACCAGATTGATTCTGTGATCAAATGTTTAACAAGACTGACTTTTATTTTGCATATTTTCTTAGATGTCATGAAGTTACTTAACCGCTGTACAAAGAATACATTTTAAATTCTTTAAAATATATACCTACATTAACCCTGACGCATACCTCTTACCATCTGATTCAGACTTCCAGAGAGAGAGAGAGAGAGAGAGAGAGCAAACCGAACCAACCAATACTGGAAACAATTAAATATAACGAGACCAAACGACAAATACTGGACCCCTTCTTAAAAAATAAATAAAAAATAACGAGATCAACTATCAAATACTAAAAAAAAAAAAAAAGTAAAATTTCCAGAAACTCCTGGGAACCAGTGTGGTCGTCCTACGTATATGATTAAATGGGGGTGGGGGGTGACGTTGGGTACTTTGGGTATGACGCTGGGTTTAGCAAGATAATTCTTGTGGGCTTCTCAGCTCACCCCAAGGAGACTCAGGGAG
>NC_089764.1:25833735-25851235 GCF_040412425.1 Macrobrachium rosenbergii | reverse complement strand
GACACTTAGATGCATGGTAGATAAATCGCATAATAAAAATAGATTTCCCGATAGGAGAGAGGTAACCAAAAGCAATATTAGATAAGAATGCGGAGGCAAGTGTTTAGATGGATGGGTATAGAAACTTGAGAGTTTAGTCGAGATAAAAAAAAATAGATTTAAAAAACCAGTAGTCAGATTAAAAGGGGAAGATTTAAATGGAATATGTATGAAGGGTGGGGCGACCAGGGAAGGCTGAATAAAGAGGGAAATATGAAACCATTGCATAATTGTTTAAGAAAAACGAGCGTAAATTAAATTATATCAAAAACTGTGTATATGGCATTTATATAAAGTTAAATGGGGCCACTACACACACACACACACACACACACACACACACACACACACACACACACACACACATATATATATATATATACATATACTGTGTATATATATATACAGTATATATATATTTTATACAGCATATATATATACACGTCAAAAACTTACCATAACAAGTTAATGCAAACGCACACCGAAACCCTTATAAGAAAAATGCAAATATTATATGACAAAATTGAAGACCTCGCATTTTGCAATTCAAATACAGGAGACCACAGGAGATAAGAGCGTGGGATGTTAATCTAACAGGAATAATTAAAAAAAAAAAAAAGGTATTCTGATAAACAAGGACATGACTTTGATAACTGGCACAGGGAATGTGTGACTGTGTGTGTATAAAATATACATACATGCATACATTATATTTATATATATATATATATATATATATATATATATATATATATATATATATATATATATATATATATATATATATATATATATATATATGTATATATATACTATATATATATATATATATAATAACATATATATATATATATATATATATATATATATATATATATATATATTATTATATATATATATATATATATATATATATTTATATATATATAATTATATATATATATATATATATATATATATATATAATATATATATATATAAATATATATTATATATATAATATATATATATATATATATATATATATATTTACATATAATAAATATATATATATATATATATATATATATATATATATATATATATATATATATATATATATATATATATATATATATATATATATACATAACATAAATCTACTTCCTCTAACAGAAATTTTACCCAGAGTCCAACAGCCATTATTTAACCGCTGACTTCGAGATAAGCTTCCTATGCAGATATCTTCTACATTTGCAGCCTACACGGAAATCTTATCACCACATACACCGCGCCGCCCACCTCCATCTTGAACACTCTCACGAATTACTAGATAAGAAAACCCTTTCGCTCGAATATCTCTTTCACTCTCTCCAACCAACACCTACGTCTTCTTATCCTCTTCCTTATCAAACTTTTTAAATTATGCACACTTTACCAACCTATTTTTTTCCCCAATCTGTTCGTCTATGGTATATTATTTTAACAGATTCTCTTCCATATTTGTACCTGTCTTGCACATTTAGCTATTTTTATTACACATGTGCGAGCAATTTATTTCAATAGCCTGTACCTTTTTTTAACATATGCATTTAACATCCACACTTCACATCTGTAAAGATGAGTTGGCTTAACACTTCCTTTATATATTGCTATTATCTTACAAGCTTAATTTATTGTGTGGTTCACCACTTCACACATCTGCACATCATCAGTGACAGTCACATTAAATTCAAATATACCGACAAAATTTTACCTATACTTTCATTAATTCTCATTACTAGGCACTTTCTAACATTAATTTTCAATTCTAAACTCTTACAAAATTTTCGTATTCAATCAGGTCTCTTTACTATCAACAACTTTGCTATTCTCACTGTTTTTGTCTCTCCAGGTCTTCTAGCCAACAACTTTGCTATCAACAACTTTCTATCAACAACTACCACAGCATTTGTCTCTCAGGTCTTCTTTACTATCAACAACTTTGTTATCAACTTTCACTGTATTTGTCTCTCCAGGTCTTCTTTACTATCAACAACTTTGTATCAACCTTACTGTATTTGTCTCCAGGTCTTCTTTACTATCAACAACTTTGCTATCAACAACTACTACTGTTTTTGTCTCTCCAGGTCTTCTTTACTATCAACAACTTTGTTATCAACAACTACCACTGTATTTGTCTCTCCATGTCTACTTTACTATGAACAATTTTGCTATCAACAACTACCACTGCATTTGTCTCTCCAGGTGTTCTTTGCTATCAACAACTTTCCTATCAACGACTACCACAGTATTTGTCTCTCCAGGTCTTCTTTATTATCAACAACTACCACTGTATTTTTCCAGGTCTTCTTTATTATCAACAACTTTGCTATCAACAACTACCACTGTATTTGTCTCTCCAGGTCTTCTTTACTACCAACAACTTTGCTATCAACATCTACCACAGCATTTGTCCCTCCAGGTCTTTTTACAATCAACAACTTTGCTATCAACAACTACCACTGTATTTGTCTCTCCAGGTGTACTTTACTATCAACAACTTTGCTATCAACAACTACCACTGTATTTGTCTCTCCAGGTGTTCTTTACTATCAACAACTTTGCTATCAACAACTACCATTGTATTTGTCTCTCCAGGTCTTCTTTAATATCAACAATTTTACTGTCAACAACTTTGCTATCAACAATACCACTGTATTTGTCTCTCCAGGTCTTCTTTATTATCATCAATTTTACTGTCAACAACTTTGCTATCAACCTACCACAGTATTTGTCTCTCCAGGTCTTCTTTACTATTAACAATTTTACTGTCAACAACTTTCTTATCAACAACTACCACTGTATTTTCAGTGATTTTCAGCCAGTCCACACTCCTTCATGAACCCTCATCTTATCCCAGAGCTTTGCACCCACATCTCATGGCCTCTTTCTAACCTCCCTCATATGATAAATAAACAAATACACCATAAATAAACAACATAAGACACATAATACCACACAATTTAGACTTAAACCCACTTTTGCCCCAAAATGGTCATTCTCTCTTCTGCTTTTTTGAACGCAATCTTCATTTCCATCATATGAAATTCTAAGCTCATAACAAAATATTTTATATAATATACATCCCGCAACACTACAGATAATTGTGGTCCATCTATAACACACACACGCACACACACACCTAAATATATTCATAAATGTTTTCATGCACGCTTTTCCCCTTTAGAGGGGGTGGTGCATGAAAGGAACAGCCTTTTGGTTTTCTCAGTAAGCCATTTTAGGAATGAGGCTGCTTACCCCACACCTTCCTTGATTTCACAAGAAGCTAGTAATTATTTACAGCTGGATGAACTGGTGAGCAATAGTGGTCCCAGGCATCCTCAGCTAGAGTGCTGTACCACTCACCTATCAGACCTCAGCATTACATTTACACACATATATATATATATATATATATATATATATATATATATATATATATATATACTGTATATATATATACTGTATATATATATATATATATATATATATATATATATATATGTATATATATATATATATATATATATATATATATATATATATATATATATATATTGTATATGTGTTTATATGTGTATATATACTTCAATGGCAATATATATATATATATATATATATATATATATATATATATATATATATATATATATATATATATATATATATATATATATATATATATATATATATATATATATTTATATGTGTTTATATGTATATTTATATGTGTATTATATGTGTATATATATATATATATATATATATATATATATATATATATATATATATATATATATATATATATATATACACTGTAGGTAGTCATGGAGTTCTAACATATATATTTTCCAATTTATTTAGATAAAATAAAGCTCACACACAAAAAAAAAGGTCACAGAAATACGTTAGCAGTTGAACCTTCAATATTTCATATTCTTAATTCTTCCTTCGACACCCTGATTTCCATATCCTTTTAAATTCATCCTACGCCCAAACATCTTTAGCGTCTAGATCCCCAAAAAAAAAAAAAAAAAAAAAGAGAGAGAGAGAGAGAGAGAGAGAGAGAGAGAGAGAGAGAGAGAGAGAGACGCCACATATCAATCATTCTTTTACATGCTATTATGTAAAAACCAGCTCAAAAATATATTAAGGAAAATCTCTTGATCCCTCCCTATCCAGGTATCTCGGCCCTGCCCATCTGGATCTGAAGAGGGAGAAACCTCCAGCACTTTCTTCCTTTCGCTTTTTTATTCCCGTCCTCAGTTTCATCCTCTCTTTGGTCTGGTCCTGTGTGTCTTTTTAGATTCTCTCGATTTTGTTCACGTCTTCAGGTCATCATATCCTTCTCCTTTCACTATTTTCTAAACATTTTCTTTCATTCCTTTTACGATTCTTTTATCACGATGATCCTTCCTATCAGACGTTCAATCCTTCCATTCTCTTCTTATTCATTTCTTCCATTCGCGCAGGATTCTTTTATCACGATAATCCTTCCTATCAGACGTTCAATTCTTCTCATTCATTTCTTCCATTCGCGCTTTTATATTTCTCAAATCTAAAACCGTTTAATCCTCACCTTCTCCCTCCCCTTCTTCTTCTTCCTATCCATATTTGAAATTTCTTACGTTTACTTCTCATTTACAGGTGAATTTCTATTCCTTCTTCCCCCCCCCACCCTTGTTTTTTAACATAATAATCCCACACACCTCAAGGCTTCTTATCGCGGTTCGTCCGCCCACACCGCGCTCACAATCCAGTAGTACGGGTCGCCTTGAAATATTCCTGGTGGGGCACGTGCCCACCTGAACACCCGCTTCATACGCCCACACACGCATCTGGGTGCATGGCGCTTGTCCCTTGCATCTGCGCATGCTCCAATAGCGGCGCCCACGCGCGCGAGCTCCACGCCCGTGAAATGTCAATATACTCCAATCGGAGCCCAGTTCGGGCCCCGTCTCTGGTTTATGGAAACATATTTGCGTTCCCTTCCTATTGTTTTAAGTGGGTTACACCTTTATAAATGAATGTCCTAGCTCTCCATCCCCGGGTATATTGGCCTGTTTTATTGGCTTTGCATGATGGGAAATGCCTCTAAAACTACGGGTTTCTGTGGCTCTCACAAACACGCTGGATTTTAGTGTTGGTTCCCTATACTTTTGTTTTTGCTTTTTTATTTTTTTGGGGGGGGGCAGAATTACGGTTTGGGACATGGGAGTTTTATGCAAGTTATAATATTCTTTTTCTGTTTTGAAACAATTGTATAATTTTGATTTCTAGTTATGTTTTCCACATCCAAAATTCAAATCCAAAATTCAAGACAGTATATATATATATATAGTATGTATGTATGTATGTATGTATGTATGTATGTATATTATATATACATATGTATTATATATTATACATATTTATATACTGTATATATATATATATATATATATATATATATATATATATATATATATATATATATATATATATATATATATATATACACTAATTTCGTTACTCACTGCAAAAGTGACAAAAAGAAAAGGTACCACAAAAGACTGAGAATGATAACGGCCATGACGACTTAATACTTGGGACGGTCTTTAATACTGCCTTCATTTTAAAAATAAGACAAATAACAAAAGGCAACACTGGAAGACCAGAAAGACAGAAACCAAATTCCAGTTCTGACTGACTCCGTTTGACTGGTAATAGGAAATGAACAACAGTGCAAATGAGAGATTACGCTAAATGGTTCTGATGTATCACTTCGTAAAAAAACGAGAGAAATGTTTTCACTCGTTTTCACCCTAAATTACAAGTAATTCGCAGCCCCCAGTCCTAGGTTTTGCCACAGGTTTGCTGACATACCATTGACAAACCTTGGATAAAACATTAACCAATCTTACTAGAAACCATTTAGTAACTGATAGCTCCCGGCCAGGGGTGAAGTATGGACGTCATGATCCGCCTGAAACTATAATTCATATAATTTAAGTTGTCTCTATTATGTACGACACACACCTCACTCTGTGAACAGAGATAAGTTGCCTAGTATTTCCTGAAATAGGGTATTAGCCCGGCTGTATATATCCTTCCTGGAACCTTTCTTAATGTAATTTTCAGCTAACATGGAATACCTAGACACGCCGTGGCAACATTCTCTAGTGGAAATTTTGAAAATGAGAAAATTTTATTGGCCGACGTTGGAGGTTAGACTTAAACACTTGACGATAAGTGTATGCCATACATTATGCTGCCCTAAAATGGAAAACTCTGCAAAATTTTCGGAATTGAGATATGCCATCTATTGGGCTCGTGAAACACTAGTATACTAGTTACTGCAGTTTCAGAATGATTCGTCAATGGTTTATTTAGGGGGGCTCAATTTGCAGTATCTGCAAAATCAGTAGTGAGGCAAGGGAAAACTGCAGTATCTGCCATTTTCCCAGTTTTGAGTTTTTGCAGATACTGCAGTCTTCCATTTTAGGGCAGTATGATCATCTATTAATTTCTAGGTAAAGATTCTCAAATATGACAATAGCCACGAAGAATCATATTGGGGAAATTTAAAATTTCACAACTTCTTTCGACGAACATAAAGCCCCTTTTCAACTGAAGGCATTTTTAGCACTCCGCAACACTGCTTATTACATTAAATTTAATCTCCCAAATATAATAAAAGAATTAATTATACTTATGGTTCTATTTAATTTATTAAATGTTCCAGTAGTAAATACCATTATTTCAGATGTTCAAAAATCCTAAAAGTATCAATCAAAAGAGGTCTATAGATTAATAAGAGAGAAACTCTTTCAAAATAATTAAGCTTACCTTCGTGTACTCGGTTACACCTAACAACGAAAATCTTGAGATAGGTAAATATGACTAAATGAGACGTAACTTATTAAACAAAGATGATTAAAAATTCGAAATAATCACACGTTCAGAAATAAAGCCGCTTCAAAGTGTACGTCCATTCCAAAGGACATACCGACTAGACAGTTCTCTCGTTTACAATTTACAGTAAGCAAAACAGGTCAAGGATAACAAGTAGATCTGGCAGATCGCTCGACAAAACAGAGCATTTGACTAGGAAAATATTTAAAAACAATAAATATGCATCTTACATTCTATTATCCTAACATAAACCGAGTAAGTAAGGCGTGCCAACAAACGTCCCTAGAGAAAATAAGATATATTAAGCAAAAATAAATGCCACAAAAAAAAAAAAGACATATAGTATTACATTTGTCTTCAATGACAAACTAGACACACAAAGATTCTTTGTGGTGACAGAGAGGGGGAAAAAAAAAGAAAGCCTGAATCGGGAGTCTTCTATTGCAAATTTCCGTAACTAACGTCAGCCTAAGATTTACAAAAAGGGTCGATTTATCATGCAACCACCGACTTGGCCAAAAGGCAAACACTGGGGATGTAGCTCTCCCAAGCATATCACCGAACTGCTTGAATTTATATGATTTATGATAAGTGGGAAAGATAAAGCCCAAAGAGACTTCGGTCTCGCCAAGGGTGTTGTTCAGGCGAGTGCAGGGGAGGGAGGCAGGGGCGCAGAGGGTGAAAAAGGAGATCTTAAAATGCAGGAGAATGAATCTTTCCTTAATCCTTTCTTTATGGTAGCTTTTTGTATATTCTTTTGCCTCTTGCAATATGTATAAATCAGGCATTTGGGTAATGTATTTCGATATATTTATATTTTTCTTAATTGCTGATTCACTTTAAATATTCGAAATCACGATTATATTCTTTTCATCTAAATGTTCTGTCAATCAGGTACGCACGTAAATTATTTGAGATTCCCCTATTTTCCTTAAATTTCATATGCAAAGCCACTATTATTCTTTTGTTTTGAATTTACTGTTATGCCAATAAGTTCCGATTCACATTTCGACTGCCTCATCATCACCATCTTGTTAACCAAATTTTGCTTTCGAGTGATCTCTAATGCATTTTATGAGGCTCTTATGCTCCAAAGCGCCAGCAAGCAATTCAGCTGCAAATTTCCACCGTCGGTCGAGAACAAATCATGTTCCAAAGACCTGGATGCCCTCTGTGCCCACCCGGGGACAGGGCCCCTGACCTCCTAGATATGGGGCCGTCTTATTCAACCCCCGGGGGCCTGTGCGTGTTTAGGTGGGAGAGTAAACCCCCCTAACCCGTCCTTCTCCCCTTCATAAGCCTCGGCGGGGGTCTGACCTTGAATTCGTTCCTTACACAATCGGATTTGGCTTAGATCTTTAAAAGCTTTTAAGGGACTCCTCTATTCAAATGCATTCTGATATGAATATGTTGAGGTTTATTGCTGTTTTTTTTTTTTTAAGTGGATTTGTGCTGAACTTGCCGTGTGCAAACATTATGATTACAAGAGTGTTTAAGGGTCTGTTGTCGTTCTAGTTATTGTTTGGTTAACAGTGCCTTGCATTCATGCATTTGCTTTAAATCTTTATTATTTTATTTGCAAAAAAAATTTCACGGCATTCTTTTACCTCTAAGCACTATCTGCATTGGTGTCTAATCGCCTACATTAACTTAATTTTGCTAATGAAGATGCAATCACTGCAAAATTCACCTGACATAAAACAGTCCATTATCTTTATTTGATGCTCGTTAAAACTGTGTGTCACTAGTATCTTCTCTCAATACAGGTATTTTCAACTCACATTTACATGGTCCTTTGGAGAAGCACACTCAATTAATCCCAAAGAATTCATCTAAGATTGCACATAATTGTAACATCAGGTTATATTGCACTGCAGTAATTACGAATGAGTGTACTGAGGGGCTTAAAATTCCGGTGGAAAACCTAACGTTGCTAATCTTAAAGCCTATCTACACACTATATTTGGGTGATTACTTGTGAATGGAAGAACAGGAGAACTTGAAGTTTTAGAGGACTTGCCTCAATTCAAGCCTAAATTTTGACAACTGAACCATATTTCTGTATGTAATTTAGGAATATGCATAACCAGGTGATTCAGATTTTGTAGGGAACCTCTTGAGCTAAAGTGTCTACATAAGGAGAGCTACCAAGAGTTAATGTGCCAATGGACTTCATGTTTAGTGAGGAGAGTTACATTATCAATGGTTTTATGCAACGAAATTGTACAATTTCTTTTCGCTTTGAAAATATCTTCCTTTTGGACATTTTTCGATATTTTTACAATTGAAAGCAGTAAAAAAAAACTCAGAATAAAAAGTATTTCCTTGTCTCTGGTAGGTAAATCCTCCTATATCAGAAAAATATTGGCCAAAAATATCAACGCCCTTTTCGTAGAGAAACATACGATGCACTCAATAACTTCCAAAATGCATAAGTGATTTTAATATATATATATATATATATATATATATATATATATTGTATATATATATATATATATATATATATATATATATATATATATATATATATATATATATATATATATATATATATATATATATATATATATTCATATGAAGAAGAGTTTTAGGGTGGCGTACCTTAGCATTTTATAACAAAGAATTAATATTTCTAAATAAAGAAGTTACTTAAACATACTGACTGAGATATGAAAATTAGAAGTTTTTGTAAATCTGAAATATCATGAGTATCCTGTAATGACCCCTGAAAGACCTGAAACTACTCTTAGTTTCGTATCTTAATAGAAGTTCTATATTTTGCTGAACCGTAACTATTTTCTGGGGAGAAGGGAGTGCAAGCAACATGCTTTCATCAACTAATTTTCAACATTTTGGAGTACTTTAAGACACTCATAATTAACCACCCAAAATAATAAAAGGTCTTTCGTCGGTCAAATAGCATAAAGTCATCAGAAGTGCTTTTTTTTTCCCTGAAATTTTGGCTGGGACCTTTGAAAATACGGCAGATTCAGGGATTCCTACCTGTTCTCTTAATAAAAAAAATTAACTAACAATAATGAAATATTGAAATAATACATATTTGCTCAAATCAGTTAAGATTTAGGTGTATATTGTAAGGGCTATGATACACAGTTTACCAATTTCTAAGATCTTGTCATTTGCAATTGACGTTCACCACAGACTATTTTCTGGAGTTTTTAGTTTCAGCAGTCAAGTATTGTAAAATTACTTGATATATAAAGGAAATATGAAACAAGATCATGGTGACTCTCCCTAATGACCCACACATTGACGAGTTTGGAAAAAAATAAACTTAATTCAGTGTCTTTAGTAAGACTGCCATAAACGCTATAATTTACTCCTCATCTAAGCGTTATCTAAAAAGCTATGTAAATCATCATTCTGTAGTGCTTTAATTATCATCCTTAAATTACAAACCGTACAAGTTAGGTAGCCTGATTAGTAATCACTATCCAATTAACAAAACAGCAGTTTCAATAACATTTAAGGCATCAGCGTAATACAGATATCTACAATGTCCATAATTACATTTATTAAGTATTTTAATCATAATTATTTAACGAACATAACAGTTTCTTCTCAGTCAGCGCCGTTACTGCCCTCTTCAGAGGGCAACCTTTTAATCATAATTATTTAACGAACATAGCAGTTTCTTCTCAGTCAGCGCCGTTACTGCCCTCTTCAGAGGGCAACCTTTTTTATTTCCTAATCTCTCATCTACGTCATCAATCTACGTCATTCGTCTCCACGCCACCAGGCTAAGACGACTCAGTCGTCAGGACATTATCCACATCTCAAGGATATCTTCAACGGGTCCTAGATTCCGTGGGGGATATCGGCGTGCCTGCAGGATCTCTCTCTCTCTCTCTCTCTCTTTCTCTCTCTCTCTCTCTCTCTATCTCCGCCTACACCCAGGGCATTCTGGCTGCCTGCCCAAATCGTCTTCAACGCTTTAACTCCAGGCGACAGCGTTACCAGAGGATGAGTCGGTGATTGGGCAATCTATTTTCATAGGAACTCTTTCGGCATTGTGCCCGGCGAGTTGTTCTGAGAATCTTTTTAAAGCGGACGAATGGGACGGGTAGTCTAATGTCCTTTTCTAGCCCGGAGACGAAGGATAAAAGAAAACAGGGTGGAAGAATGGCTGGGGCTTAAATAAGAAGGAAGCGATATGTCGGGCCTCTTGGAGGAAGAAAGGTTATAAAGCCTGGAAAAACAGAAACGGGTAAAAAAAATTCCAAACAATTAGCAGTCAAAAGAAGGAAACAGCCACTGAATTATGTGGCCGTTGGCCCATCAATTTCCCACAGGGTAAATATGAGAAAGGTGACCTGACGAATGCGACTTATCTACACCCAGTAATGATACCCGTCTAGAGGGAGATATATAGGGTTTCGTGTGCTTTACTTGCAAGAGGAATTTTTCTCAGTAAAAGCGAGACAAACAATCGGGTTTCAAGTCCAAAGGCTAGACGCCACGCCAAGACTAATATATCATGCAATATGGCCTTGAGTACAGAATGAGATCCAAAATTAATGCTTGTTTCCTAGAACTAGAGTTAATGATACAAAGGCAAGGTGCTTTCCCTAACATTTTCTTACCTGAATCGTAACAAGGAAGCACATGAAAAAAAAAAAACTCGTTGCTCAGTGAGTCTGACTATTCTAAAAAAAAAAAAAAAAAAAATAGAAGGGTGTAGCTGAATTATTCATCGCCTTATTTTACTAGTTCTTAGTAATTCCCTGATGAGTTCTTACTTTTTACTGATTCTTATTGCGACATAAACTCTATGCACGAAAGTTTTACATATACGGTCATATAAAACTCACTGGAAGAGCTGCTATATTTACGACCGTGCAAGGGGCAAGGGGCCGTGTGGAGCTAAGGTCAGTCATAAATAACTGCATATTATTCAGTTATTTCCTTATATTTCTTAAACGTTCCACTTTATGGGTTCTTAACAATGTAAATTACTCCAAATTTCCCCCACCCCCCAAAAATAACAAATAACTTAGGAGGAAAAATTATGAACTTTAACGATGACTTAAAACGAAAAATACAGTATGTGACTACAATGTCAGAAAAATTCAAATTGCTTAAATGAAATAAATTAGAAAATGAGAGAAACAGAGTAAAGGTGCTGCACAATAAAAATGAATAATAAGGAAATATATAAAACCAAACAAGAAACAAAAAAGACTGAACATACAAATGAACACATTATGAAGACCCACGTGCCTACATGAATAAAGAACAAATAAAGCCATTTTGTAAAGTCAATTTGACTGAGAAATATAATCTATACCACACGGAAAGCGAATACAACAATCCAGCAAAGGGCAAAAAAAAATGCCCTGAAGTTTCTTCGTCGCAATCGAGTTTTCTGTACAGCCGCTACAGCGTATAATCAATGCCACCGAAAATAGATCTATCTTTCGGTGGTCTCGGTATAATGCTGTACGAGCCGCGTCTATGAAACTTTAACCACGGCCCGGTGGTGGCCCGTCCTATATCGCTGCCAGACGCACGATTATGGATAACTTTAACCTTAAATAGAATAAAAACTACCGAGGCTGCAATTTGGTATGTCTGATGATTGGAAGGTGGATGATCAACATACCAATTTGCTGCCCTCTTGCCTCAGTAGTTTTTAAGATCTGAGGGCGGGTAGAAAAAGTGCGGACGGACAGACAAAGCTGGCACAATAGTTTTCTTTTACACAAAACTAAAGAGAAAAGTTAAAATAAACTGACAAAATAAAAGAATCAAAGAACAAACGAATAATATCAAAACGAACATAAAAAATCTCTCGCTGCAGACGATGCGCAAACCCAATTACGTCACTGACAGCTCAGCTCTCAACCACGGAAGTTTGACTGGCTACCTCCTCCTACAGGTAAGATGCCCAGGTGAGGGCATGACTGATGAGGTTCTCCGGATGCCCCGAGCCTCCTGTGATCAATGGGAAGTCTTCTTCCTGCCCATCTCCCTGACAAGAAGAAGAAGAAGAAGAAGAAGAAGAAGAAGAAGAAGAAGAAGAAGAAGAAGAAGAAGAAGAAGAAGAAAACAGCTTGGGTAGTGTCGTTTAAAAGTGGTATTTTTCCGATGATAAAATTGGCAATATTGTTTACATATTATCATGAGAACGATGACGAAGATGAGGTTTTCTGCCACTGCTACTAGTAATACTAGTTACTAGTATTACTAGTAATACTGCTACTGATAGTGATACTACTGCTATCATAAGGTTACTATCATTATCATTGTAAACGTTATTGATATCAAACATGAATTCCTTACTTTCATCCAAAACTTAGGTCGAAACTAAAACATTTGCTCTCGACTGCTAAAACTAAATTTAGAACTCCGTATCTGCGATTATTTGCAAAATGCCGTCATTAAATAAATTTGCGTTGCATCAGATAAATTTGCGCTACTTTAGATAAAGCAGTTAGCGCAACTGATAATCATCATCGCCTTTGCAAAAAAACAAAAGACTACTAATTATAATAACAAAATCTGCGTCTGTGATAAAGCATCATCGATGTTTAGCGTGTAATTTATAACTTACTTACGCATTCAATTTGTTCATAAATTAAGATGAAGCCGAGTGAACTTTGCATAAACATTACTGAATCATAAATATATACGAGGGGATATAACACTCTCAAACAAAATTGATTTTGAAAAGCCGTCAATTCTTTTGTAATATAATACTTTCACAATGGCTGATAAAGTCGCAGTTTTATGCCCATTAAAGTCTAATGTATCTAACTAGAGGGAATATTTACCTTTTAAATATATACAATCACATACTTAAAAACAAGACAACGTAGTTTTAGAATATAATAGAGACAAATATTTTTACACATTTCTTATATTTAAAACAAACTTATTTAAAAAAATTACCAACGTTTAAATATTAATATTAAAAAAAAAGACTTAAGAGAACGCTTGAGAACTCGAAGTAAATATATATAAACCTCTTTATATGAGAACGAAAAAATTTGGAAATATTTAATATAATCTAAACTGATTTACACACAAAGATGCACCCGCGCCAGAATACAAACACATTCTTACACAAAAAAATATATATATAAGAAGTGGAACTTAAAGAAATTTTTAGCACATATAACGATTTACCCTAAAGCAGTGGTTCTTAACCTTTTTCAATGTATGCACCCCTTTCAAATCAGCAGTCAGTTCTCGCATCCCCTGAATTGCTGAAATAAAAAAAAGCTAAAATGCAAAGTTGATATGATGGGTTTAATAATTAAACCACATTTTTTTGTCTTCATTCATTTATTTTATTTTTATTTTTTGCAGAAAAAATAACATGCTTATATAAAAATATATTTTGCTTTAATTATTCATAGGCATCCTCGCACCCCTTAGGAACCAGCTTCGCACCCCTTAAGGGGCGCAAGCACCCCCTAGTTAAGAACCACTACCTTAGGGCAACAGAACGCATCACAAATATATAAGCAAAACTTCTTCCCTAGTGGTTAGTCACTGAAATTTAGCTAGCAAAGATATTTTAAAGTCCCCTTCACACAAACCTTACAAACACCAATCCCCCCCTAAACACATAACAGCCCAAAACAAACGCACATACAAGCGCGGTCCTCCAAATGAACAATTCTCCACGAGGACCACTTGAAAGATAAGAATTAAAACGCGATAAAATTTGGGTATCGTCTTTCCCAATTGATTTTCATAGACAGCCTCGTCAGATAAGTGGTTGTTTACACGCTATGAATATTTAATAGGCGACGGGAACAGCGGATATATCCCATTCATGAGGGTATTTGTAAACAAAAGAATAACATATATTGGGGGATGTGTTCGTCTTCATTTATTTTCTCGTACGTCACATTCCTATCGTTTCATCTACTCGGAGTCATTTTGCCGGGTTTTGAGATAACCGATTCTATAGCATGGGGTGGGTTTTTTTTTTTTTTTTGCTTCTTTCATTTCATTTGCGTATAAATTGAACATACTTATATTTACGTGTATATATATATAATTCATGTATATTATATAAAATGACGTATATATATATATATATATATATATATATATATATATATATATATATATATATATATATATATATATATATATATATATATATATATATATAATATATATATATATATATATGTAGAATCTACTGGTCACCTTTTACCAGATACATATGTAATTGTAACAGCAACAATGCCCTCTTAACTTTCTCGAATTCTTCGACTATGTTACCTCGTTCTGATTAGCGGACCCGGGTTCGTTTCCCGCTACCGCACATCAGAATTTCTTCATATTTCTTGCCTTGGATCTTAAGGCTTCGTAGTGAAAAGCGTATCCAAAAAAAGCGTGAAGAATTCGAGAAAGTTAAGAAGGCATTGTGGCTATTACAATTACATGTATATTATGTATATAAATGCATATGAATTTATGAGTCACATCGGGACCGAACCCCGGTCATTCAAGTGAGGGTCCGGGGCGTTAGCAATTCGGAGAACTGCTACCGCCCTGAAGTCTCACTTGAAAAACTGGGGTCCGGTCCCGATGTGAGTCAGAAATTCTACTTCCGTGAAACACGTTCCCATGTGTTCATTTCACACACATATATATATATATATATATATATATATATATATATATATATATATATATATATATATATATACATACATACATATATGCGTATATATACATAAACACACAAACATATATGCATGATAAATTTGCATCCAATCAAAAAATTTGTAACTGAAACGAAAATATGAGTGATCCAGCCATCTCATTCAAATCAATCTAAATGAAACGAGAGGGGACATTGTTGTTTATCCGAACTGTTGACCAAGAAATAAAACTAAGCAGGCAGAGGTATTCGTGTCCATGGATTTTATTGCTTCAGTTAAATAAATGAGTCCCTTGCTGACATAATAAAGTTACGGTAGATGATTATGTAATTTTCAGAGAATCGGAAGTCCCCCATCTTCAAACGGTTAAATAGGGAATGAAGTCGCAGCACTCTCAGGAAAACAAGGAAATGGAAAGGAGCAAATTGAATATTGAACATAACAAAATGTGACTACAACGAAATGGCTTGATATTTTCTTGTATCTGATAAGAAAGTTAGGTCATGATAAGTAGCGATAAAAATAATAAAATAGGGAGAAAAATAATAACAAAATGAGTATCTGACAAATGCAACTATTATAAGGAAACACAACGAATGGAAAGGACCAGCATTATCTTTTAAGTAAAAGGTCAAAATAATAATTTAAGAAATAGTGACTGGAAAGTGGAAACAGTTATAAACAAAATTGAATAAAATTGCATTAAATGGATAAAAAATAAATGACAAAAAAATAAAATTAAGCTCTCACTTTGAAAAAACTACATTTCAACGCGAAAGAGGAAAAAGTACATTTGCAAAGGATATATGACCGATAATATATTCTGTTCGATAAATTCTGTGAAAAATATTCGAGCAAGGAGCAAGATAATAAAAAAAGAAGATACTCTGACAAAATAGTAAAATGAACGAGACACGGCTGATACCGAATCGAACAGAAAAATATACTTGGAGGACACTAATCAAGTAACATTTAGGGAAACGGCAAATAACAGTAGTGAGAAATGATGCATTAGAAAAATGATAGAAATAATACTGATAAAGCATTTCTGAAAAAAACAGAATTTTCACTGGCTTGAAATATGAGATAGAAACCTCTATAATAAGAGAAAAGAGAAACTCTTAAAAACTAGAACTATGCATAACATTATGGACAAAAAAGTACAAAGAATCTACCGGTAAGAAAGATTGCAAAAATAAATGTTCACTTTATTTCCTCTGAAAGCAGAGCGCAACAAAGCACAAAAGGCTCCTAGTAACAGAGAAAAGTTAACAGAAACAGATTTAGATCACAACAGAACATTATGTATATATATATATACAGTATGTATATATATATATATATATATATATATATATATATATATATATATATATATATATATATATATATATATATATATATATATATATATATATACATATACATATACACACTGCAGTTTTTCCTCACCAAACCCAAACCCATTTCCCTTCTAGGGAGAGGATGACCCAAGAGAGAAAGAGCCCTTAGGCTCACGGCTGGCCTCTAAGGCAGAAGCAAGTAAACAAATGCAAGCCAAGAACGTCTATGTTATAATAAAATAGAAACTAGACCAATGGGTACTCCTTCCATCACCAACCATCAGTCGCACCCATATTTTGCATTTGCAAAACGTTGTCAGACTTCAAATGCGCAGACTACGATTCACTCCTAAGCAGGAGGGGGCGGCTTCAACACTGCAAGTGACACTGATGGGCAAGATAGTCCCTTTACCCTGAGACTGATCGGATCTCGCGATGGTTGTATCCACCTGATGGTATCCGCCCTCCGTGGAGACGCGGAGACGCAGCTACCACCCACAGGACACTCCTCTCTATCGAGTCCTATCGGATCAGATGAAAAGGCAGTAGCAG
>NC_089764.1:25798735-25831235 GCF_040412425.1 Macrobrachium rosenbergii | reverse complement strand
AGGTTTAAGCATGGTATAGGGAGAAAGACTGAGATTGAGATACCAAAATGTTTAAGGCTCAGAGAGAGAGAGAGAGAGAGAGAGAGAGAGAGAGAGAGAGAGAGAGAGAGAGAGAGAGTTTAAGCATGGTATAGGGAGAAAGACTGAGAGTGAGAGATCAAATGTTTACCCAAAAAGCCTCTGAGAGAGAGAGAGAGAGAGAGAGAGAGAGAGAGAGAGAGAGAGAGAGAGAGAGGCACAGGCATTTAATCAGCGTGGACCCGCAGACCTTTAAAAGTAAGGACATTGGACATCACTGCAGTAAACCCAGGGAAACAAAATAGGCAAAAATATTCATTAGGGGACAATCTTAACTCACCATAAATGGAACTCAGAACGATAAGAAAAAAGGAAAAAAAAAAGAACAACAAATAAAGAGATAAGTTAGGACAGGTTCGGTAACTCAAAAACAAAATCTTGTTTGGCGTTCGGTAATTTTTAAGAAACATTTATTTTTTTTATCAGGTGACCCATTCCATTTACCATAAGGATATTAGTTAAGATGGAACTGACAACGATAAATACAATTCATTAATAATTTTTCATCCTTTTTAGGACATTATTTTAATTTACCACAAAGGGCACTGCTAAACAAAATAATTCATACGACACTCCAACAGTAATTTCAGTGTAAATAACTACCAAGTATTGATATCCATTATCTTTTATTTACGGATTGATATATTAATTAGAAAAAAAGAAGCTGAAATCAGTAATAAAAACGTAACCTTGTATATTCAATCGGATGTATGTCAACTTCTCTTCTGATATTCAAAATGAAAAATAAATTAAAAACAGCAAGAGGCTACAATCTCGTTTCATCAACCCTTGCATAATCAGTCTGATAAAACTAAATCTGAAAAATATCGCTTAAAATAAAAGCATTATTATAAGTCATATTATTAAGTATGACTCATGAGGGAAATTGCCCTCTCGTGCACGTAAATAAGTCAATTGGAGCGTTAAGTCCCTAATTCATTGCCTGGGTGTCTTTCACAGCAACTGAAGCCGTAAAATTGAACAACTACTTCATCCCACGTTGACTTTGATTTACCGGGGATACTGTGTCGGCCTCACATATATTATAAAAGGGACCTATGAATTCTCTCGCAAACACTCGAGTAAGACCGAATTAATAATGGCTGAGAAGTGCTACTTACTTTTCCTTCTTGGAGTCTTATACAAAGTGAGTCATAACTCGGACCAGATTCTCTCTCTCTCTCTCTCTCTCTCTCTCTCTCTGTCTGGTAGAACTGGAAAATAAGGTTTGATTATGGAAGCATTTTCTGTAGCTCTCCTCATCTCCTCTCTCTCTCTCTCTCTCTCTCTCTCTCTCTCTCTCTCTCTCTCTCTCTCTGTCAGATAACATCCTTCGGAAGCTATAGCTTATTAAATCTGCTAAAAGCTGCGTGACTATCTGTCATCGTAACCCAGTTAGCAACCACAAGATAACGACTCCCAAATGTCAACTACATTAATATATTCAAAAGTCTCTTTCACCGAAAAAATGATAAATTCGTAATCTTTCACTTTTCCCTGAGTCTTGTAACGTCGTTGTGTGAAGGTATGTTGATTAGAGCCTGGTGGTGTTATATAGGTCCAATGATATATTCGTGTTCTCAATTTTGGAAAGCCTCTTAGTATGCACGTATTTACTAATGATTACATAATTGCCGTTTGTGCAATGTTGATGTTTTGGCTTAGGTTTTTCGTTACTTTAGTTTTCCTTCTTTTTTTAGATTTTCATAATGCCTTTCGTTCCAATTGTATAATGCACAAATACATAAAAATATAAGCCAGGTCAACTAAGAGCAATGTAAAATGTCAAGTTCATTCCCAATCACATCCACAAACCTCGCGCTAAAAATTAGAGCACTGAGATCTTCAGGCAAATTGTCCTTTATTACATAATCCCATTTCATGCAGGCTTTCTGGTATAATGAGCTCTTTTAGCAGGAAGAAGCAAGAAGGTAAATGCTAACCGCAGAATTATTTCAGTGAACCTTTTAAAAGTAGGTCGGAAAATCGCCCGAAATATGTACCTCCCATCGCACTGCTAATAATTTGATTAATTTGTCACAAATACTGAACTGTGATTGGTCCAGCCTGGTTCTGTACCCAATGAAAGCGGCGCAAAATCACGTCAGTCACTTTAATAGTACAAACGGCCTCCAGCACCTCCAAAGACCAATGCCGCGCAAAGCACTTCACGAACTTGATAGGTCGAGAATCCAGATTCGACCAATCAGCGACGAGAAAATTCAAATACTTCGGGAGAGATACGATCACCGCTCCCATACGTTTCTGTGTCGTGCTCTTCTTTCTTCCCTTCTGTCTTTCTCTCTTTATTTATGAGATCATGGATTCCAAGCTCTCTTGGGCGGGTCAAGGAAATGTCATATGCGGAGGCCCCCTTCGTATACTAATGAAGGAGTCCGGGGCTATAGGTCTGCGTCGTATTGTGCTGTCTGGAAAATAAACATTTATAAATATTTACATTACGGAGAGAATGGCGCGACACAAGCCAGCAGCGGCGACTTCATCAGCAAGTCTTTGCAGACGACACATAAATATTAAGTTGCTGGGAGGGAGAAGGCAAAGAGTTAAGGCATCGACTGCCTTTACACTTCCATAGCGCCCTGGAGGTATACTGGCGCTGTCGAAACCTTATTCCTTTCCATAAAGACCTGGATACACTACCGGCGACTTCTTTAATGGCACTGGGCTTTCAGTTTACTGGATAACAAGTGAAATAAATAGAAGAGTATGAAGAACCTATCACGTCCCTGGTCTGCCTTGTAGTGGACGTTGCAAAAAGGTACATCAAACATGAAGACGTTTGCATAAAGAGATGTAACGCGAGCCTTTTCTCTTCGCGACGAAGCCGCACTGAAAGATTAATGCTCTGTGCCTGAAACATTCAACCCTCTTTTTTTTTTTATAGACGATGCAGCGTTGCTACGCACCAGAGGCAAATGTAAATGCGCTGGACAGTAATACGGTATGTAAAGAAAACGGACCATCAAAGCATACCTGCACGATTGCTATGTATTTAATGCGACGTATCTCGTGTATTTGTGTTACGCTGGTTATCGTCACTGTGTGACTGTGTTTCATTTTCCTTTTGCTTTCGAATGGTAATCATTTATTACTAAGGCAAGGAACTGTTTGCAAGGTATTAAAATATGCAGTTTTAGCTCAAGTCAGGATCACACATGCATTTATTCAGCATACAGCAACAAGTCATTTACGGTGTATATGCACATATATGTATATATACATGCGTGAATATATATATATATATATATATATATATATATATATATATATATATATATGTATATATATATATATATATATATATATATATATATATATATATATATATATATATATATATATATATATATATATATATATATATATATATATATACACACACACACATATATATATATATATATATATATATATATATATATATATATATATATACAGAGAGAGAGAGAGAGAGAGAGAGAGAGAGAGAGAGAGAGAGAGAGAGAGAGAGAGAGAACCTGCTGGATTTTATGAAACTCCATTACAATCTTTTCAAGCACTGCAATTCAGAACTGTACAGTTGATTTTTATAAATAAAAAAAAAAAAACTAGAATCTATACATAAAACCTAAACATCCAAATTAAAGAGAAATACAACAAGATGTAAATAACCCTATAAATCTCTTGGCAGCAGCAGCAGCAGCCATCGCACGAATCGACAGACAAGACTCAAAATACCAGCTAAGAGAACTGGTCCTAATGAGACTACAAAATACCCTCTGAGAGATCATCAGTTTCGTTCAGAGAATTCAAAGGCCACACTATATTATCGGAGGCAAAAAAGAGACCTCAAGGCAAAGTCAAAGGTCAGGGGGAAAGTTATGGGTCAGAGGTAAATGTTATACAGCAACCGAAGTGAAGAATGTCATGCTTAATTCAACTGACAGAGTCTCAAGGCACTGCTTGTGGCTTGCATGGCTAAATAAACATCTTAAGTGACTCGGACTCGAAGAAAAAAATAAAAAAGGCGAATCAGAGAGATTCGGGGACAATAGGATAAAGTGAAAGCTCAGAGGAGTTAACAAGGAAAAATTAAGGACAATTCTTTTGCACAATCGTCCGCATGATCATGTTTATTGTTATTTTCCATCGCTTTTACGAAACACGTTTCGTTCCTGGTTTCGTGCCGGTGGAATTTTGTTCCGAATCCAACACGCCTCACTCGACATTTTACGTTTGCAGTCACTGTTACAAAAATATTCTATCTATAACTCTTCGCGATCATTTATATTCGTCATTCTAAAATTTTGTAAGGGTTTCACTTCTTTCCCTTTTGTTTTGTGATGATTTTATTGTTTTTTATTTCACCAATTTTCGATGTTGTTCATGTTTCTGTTCGAAAATTGCCGGAACATCCAATTTGGAAATCTTGGTTTTAACGATTAGCAGAACTCGTATATTCTGAGCATGCTGTATTTTTATATAAAGTCTGGCCACATAACCACAAAAAACTGAGCTATGAATTAGGTGCACACCAGAAACTAGGTAAATGAAAGAAAGGAATGAAATATAAGGACAAAGGAATAAAAAAAAAAAAATCTGGATGTCACAGAGAGAAAATAAGCCCTGAAAACGTTTACAGAATAAAAAAGAAAAAACTCTGAAAAAAGAATGTCAAAACAAACGGTAATTGTTTGGAGATGTTGGGAGAATTCTTGCCAATGTATAAACAGAGAAAAGGTAAAAAAAAAAACAGACAGAAAAAGCTACTGAGATACAAAATCAAAATTTTAAGGTATTCTCATAAAAATACAATGTATAAATGCCAGGAAAGCAGACTCATTCAAAGCTTCAAAGACAAGCATCAGTAACAGATGATTAAACACAAGAAATACGCAGATATTATCGACGAAAATATTATCAGTAACACATAAAATTGAGAACGCTATAAAAACTTGATTCAGCGGGTAAAAAACCTATGTAGGGTTATGAATCTCATTAAACAACCGCCAAAGATAAGACTGTCATCTTTTAAGGAAAAACGACCAGGAGATTTTAAAAAATAAGATTAATTAAAAGCCTAAAGGAGAATGTAACATCTGTTAGATCCCCTATAATTTCAATTATTGGAAAAACTTCCTTACAGGATTAAACTGAAAGCCATAGTCAAATGGTCACAGAAAAATACATTATGCCTGTGAATAAACATTGGCAAAAATAAAAAAAAAATCGTAGAGATACCAATGAAATACTTGAATGAATAAAAAATTATTTAAGGGCAGAATTCTTGAATAAATGCTCAGAGCTCAGGAGATAAAATTGTTGAAAAACGGCTGATTACATTTAAATGTAGGACCGCTGTTAAAATATTTGGATATGACAATAACCAAAAGGTTATTTATCAGCATAAGAAAAATTCAAACGCTTACCAATTCGGTGGAAATATCGAGATAAAAACTATAAAAGTCTAAGTAAAGGTAGCCTGAGATTAATATATTGAACTGAATACATAAAAAAAAACTCTCCCACAGAAATGCTCTAGTTGAAAAAATTAAGACATCAAGCATCTGATGGAAAATATCAGCCGAAGCTTTGCAACTCGAACACAGAATCCATGACTAGGAATGCAGCTAAAAATGAGTGGCTTGAACAATAAATTCAACTGAATTTTAAGAGCGTAAATAAGAAAACTATGGTGATGCAAACGAACCTGATAGCGAAGACTATGCTGCCCTAAAATGGGAAACTGCAGTACCTGCAAAATTTTCGAAATTAAGATATGCCACCTATTGGGCTCGTGAAACACTAATACACAAGTTACTGCAGTTTCAGAATGATTCTTCAATGCTTTCCACGAGTATTTAGGGGGTCCCATTTGCAGCAACTCCAAAAGCAGTAGTAAGGCAAGGGAGTGTCCACTTTAGGGGAGTATCTTCCATTTTAGGGCAGTGTGGCTGGACATCAGCCGAAGCTCAGTAACTCGAGCGAGAAAACTAAGGCTTTGAATTCAGGTGATTTTTAGGAACCTGAGTTAGAAGACCATTACTTGAAATTAAGTTGAATCTAAAGAACGTGAGCGAGAAAACTATGATTGTGAATTCAGCTGATGTCTAACAAGTAAAAAGTGCGCTGAAGTTTCTACACCGCAATCGAGTTTTCTGTATAGCTTATAATGCTGTATGAAACTTTCAGCCAGGGCCCATGAAAATCGTAGCAGCGGCCCACGAAACTTTATGCCACGGTCCGGTGGTGCATGTGCTGTTGGTACCTATAGCGATGCCAGAAATGCGATTATGGCTAAGTTTACCTTAAATAAAATAAAAACTACTCAGGCTAGAGGGCTGCAATCTAGTAAGTTTGATGACTGGAGGGTGGATGATCAACATACCAATTTGCAGCCCTCTAGCCTCAGTAGTTTTTAAGATCTGAGGGCGGACAGAAAAAGCGTGGACGGACAGACAAAGCCACTCAACAGTTTTCTTTTACAGAAAACTAAAAACCTGACTTTAAAGACTAAGGGTGGGAATTCAGCCGAATCCTAGGAATTTACGCAAGAAAACTACGACTTTGAATTCACCTGATATCTAGAAACCAGCCTATGACTGGAAATTCAACTGAAATTAAAGAAAAAATAAGCAAGAAATGTATGACAGGGAATCAAACAAGCTTTGAAGACTGAGCATGACAACTGTGGCTAATAATTCACCTTCTTCTTAGAAACAGAAGTCAGAAATCCATTCTTGGAAATTTAACAGGAGCATGTGGACCGTAGGCAGAAAATTTAGGGGGAAATTAACGAAAAAAAAAGTTCGGCGGCGGTTACAAAGATAATAAGTGAAATGATAATTGCCACTAATGATCTTGTAATCAGAAGTCGAATACGGCTAAGGTGGCCCCCCTAAAATAAATTCGTTGAAATTTAATTATATTTGAATATGGGTTTCTTATATATAAAAAACTGAATTCTTCTATTACCCAGTCTTGGTTTTGCGTTTTTGCTTAAGGGTATTTTTTTTACCCTTTTTTGTCATTTTGTCCTTGTTTTTTTTACCTTAAGGCATAATGTTTTACGAAGGCCTGCAGTGTAAGTTTAAGGACTTTTGGATTATACCTTAAGAATGCATAAATAATAATAATAATAATAATAATAATAATAATAATAATAATAATAATAATAATTATAATAACGATCTCACAGTCACATGAGTGGCTAAAATGGTGAGAAAATTCACACAGTGATTTGAATGTAAATATGTATTCAAAATACTTAATATATATATATATATATATATATATATATATATATATAAATATATATATATATATATATATATATATATATTAAATAAATATATATATCATATATATATTTATTTATATATATATATATATATATATTTAAATTTACATCAGACGAATTTTTTCATCACCGTCATCATCATCAAGAACAACAACAACAACAACAACAATAATTATAATAATAATAATAATAATAATAATAATAATAATAAAATAATAATTATAACAATAATAATAATAATTTCCTTGAGAATCACTTATTAGAAATAATAATACAAATACCAACACCAGGTCTGAGAATCAAAGGAGACTAAGTGGCAACGATCAGATGCAAACACCTACATGTACTTTACCTTTACAACACTTCCCACAAAAAAAAAAAAAAATATTGAGGAAATAGCAAAGCAAGGAATCCCGTACCAGAGACAGAAAGATGACACATTACTGAAGCTGTAAAAGGAAAACACTAAAGTATGGCATCTTATCCAAGCCTATTCAAAGTCTATCTTTCATTGCATAAATAAAAAAACAATCGAAATAATAATAATAATAACACAAGGTTAGGAATAACTCAAATGACTTCTTTATGCTTCGTCATCCCTCAGAAAACCTGAAGAGTATTACCAGGGCAGAATTGGTGTTACAAAACCCGATGGCCCTGAATAAGTAATAATGATTCTCAAAAGGTCAGAAGGTATTGCTTACTATATTCGTGGGCTAGTGTTTATAACGCCCTAAATAATATTCAAATGTTCATGTTCTTTGCCTTCGAAGTATTGGACAGAGACTCCCGTAATATTAATAATCATAATACAGTAATAATCGATTTTATCATAATCCTTAGAGTGAATGCTACTGAATAAATACTGCAGAAGCCGCCCACTGCGTGAGCTGCTACTACAACTACTACTGCTACTACTGCTGCAATAATAATAATAATGATAATAATATTAATAATAATAATAATACCCAAAGTACCATGAGTCTTAAAATAGAGAAGCAAGCCCACAGTTAGGTAACAGCACAAATGTATCTAAAAATAAAAGAGATAGCTTTATCTTTAAATATATCTGTACACTTACATAACTGTGGATTTGTTTCGCCAATAATAATAATAATAATAATAATAATAATAATAATAATAATAATAATAATAATAATAATAATAATAATAATAATAATTACAGAGTTAAACGATCTTCGCCTTTAACCTTCGAACTAACTACATAGCGGGTGCTCCATTGGTTTCATTTAACGAGGAAAAAAATATGCCAAAGTATTTTCATAATAAGCTCCCCTTATTCACATCGACACAAGAACCTCACTGACGTCTCACAAGCGCTAGAATGATTTATTGGAGCACCAAATCCCCTTTCATAACTTCCTAAAGAAATAGATGTTTTCTGTTCACACAATATGCAGCTTCGCATGTGTTCATTATAGCAGGAGAAACGGTTCAATCTGGCGTTTACCATAATATCTTTAACATAAATACAACAAGTAAAAAATGCGAAGAAGTTTCTTCGGCGCAATCGAGTTTTCTGTACATCATATAATCAAGGCCACCGAAAATAGGTTTATCTTTCGGTGGCGTCGGTATAATGTCGTAAGAGCCGCGGCCCATGAAACTTTTACCACGGGCCGGTGGTGGCCTGGACTATATCATAGCCAGATGCACGATTATGACTAACTTTAACCTTGAATAAAATAAAAAATTACTGAGGCTAGAAGGCTGTAATTTGGTAAGTTTGATGATTGGAGGGTGGATGATCAACATACCAGTTTGCAGCCCTCTAGCCTCAGTAGTTTTTAATATCTGAGGGCGGACAGAAAAAAGTGCGGACGAACAGACAAAGCCGGCAAATAGTTTCCTTTTCAGAAAACTAAAAAACTGATGATTTTGACATCTCAAGCATAGACGAAAAGAATTTGACGATTTTGATGTGATATTTATTTTCATATATAGATATGGGGACATACCTCTTTCTTTAGGGCATGACAAATTATATATATATATATATATATATATATATATATATATATATATATATATATATAAAATTATATATACATTTAACTACTAAATGCTTTTTCCTTTAACGATATTTTGCCTCTCAAAGCAAACACAAGCAGAATTAGTAGCCTCCGAGTCTTTAAACTGGGATTTACTTTGAACATAAGAGCAAAAATCAAAATTCCATTAGATCTCAGCTACTCAATGCTACGACTTTTCTCTCCTTCTGTACTTGAAGTGTTGATTAGCAACATAACAAGAATCATGAAATTTGGATGTCTTATAACTAAATGCACAGATTCAACACACACACACACACACACACACACACACACACACACACATATATATATATATATATATATATATATATATATATATATATATATATATATATATATATATATATATATATATATATATATATATATATTCAACACAATGGCATTTCTCACCCTCCTTCCACAGACAGCAGCTTCTTACCCATTTTTCGCACGACCGCTGGAAGTGACATCGCTCAGACGGGCGTAAAATCCAGCGCATAACATTCGTAAACAAAGCCTACAGAGAGAGAGAGAGAGAGAGAGAGAGAGAGAGAGAGAGAGAGAGAGAGAGAGAGAGAGAGAGAGAAAGAAAGAAAGTAAAGATTATGAGACATCGATTTTTCCTTCCCTTGAGTTATATCTGTTTGAAGTCATTAACTGAGGGAAAGAATGAAAAAGTGTTTGTTTGCTTACATTCGTATGTGTGTTTGTGAGTGCTTGATAGAGAGAGAGAGAGAGAGAGAGAGAGAGAGAGAGAGAGAGAGAGAGAGAGAGAGAGAGAGAGTGGTGTTCTTACACTACTGGAAGCGGTTTTCAAAGGAGGTGTGTCTCTACATTAGGAGTAACTCTCCACAGGTAGAAGGCTGGTTTATCTTAAACCGGGACTGCTGCGTTTTCGTTGCCTCCCTGCCCTGAGGCATGGAGGGGTGGGTGAATGCCAGAGAGAGAGAGAGAGAGAGAGAGAGAGAGAGAGAGAGAGAGAGAGAGAGAGAGAGAGAGAATAAAATTACGAAAATACAATAAAGATAGAGAAAACGATTTTTTGCTCACATTTATTCAGTCATCTTTAATGATTTCAGAAAATATTACATCTATAGACAGTTATAAATACTGGAAATGGGAAACAAAGAGAGAGAGAGAGAGAGAGAGAGAGAGAGAGAGAGAGAGAGAGAGAGAGAGAGAGAGAGAGTCCATCTCACTGGATGCAACAGCCCACCACCAGTAACCGTGGGCGTCACCCCGCCCTCATACTGCCTCCACCTTAATTATCCTGATATGCCCGGTCTCTCTGACACTGATCAAAGTACCTTATGAATATTTCATGTTGTCACACCTTTGGCCGTTCGAAACTATTTTACCCTTTTTATGTCGCTGTTCCCTTTTGGCGACCTCTGTGACTCTTTTGGCGCGTTTGTCCTCTTTCTTTGTCGTTTGAATTGTTCAAACTCACGCTGGTTGTTTCAGGTTGATGGGAGTTTAAAAAAAAAAAAAAAAACTTCGACCTTGCTTGAGTGGATGACTTGCTGATATTTGAATAGACAGTTTATTATTATTTTTTTCCCCTTTCAACAGCATCGAAAATCTAATCGTGGTCAAAAGATTTTTATTCATAGCGTGTACTGGAGATATATCCAGTTTTTATGGTTTACTATGGAAAAAAAAAAACAAGTTGTTCTAACACTGTAAAGATGATGGCTCACAAAAGGAACCTTTGTTTTGTTCATGAGCCACATAAAACCTTTCATATATATATATATATATATATATATATATATATATATATATATATATATATATATATATATATATATATGCTTATATATATTATATATTATATATAGTATACCACATATAAGAGAGAGAGAGAGAGAGAGAGAGAGAGAGAGAGAGAGAGAGAGAGAGAGAGAGAGAGAGAGAGAGAGAGTCCTCGTCGATCACTACAGAGAATAACAAGCGAATCATACGGATTGCTCAGTTAAACACTCCTAAATCAATATATTCCAGTTAATTAAAGATTACCTGTGACGAACTTTGCCTGCTCTTTTATCCATGAGAGTTCAAGCAGAATATAACAATCATAACTCGCGTCATCTAACTTTTAACTGAACGTACTCTGACTCGAAAGTGTTCGACACTGATCTTCAACCTTCCTTCAGTGCCCTTGGAAGTCATGTAGAGGCTTGTAAACTCGATGGATCACAACTGCATTCAGTTACTTACAGACAACAACAATAATAATAATAATAATAATAAAGATCAGTAATCTTTCTCGATCTGATTTCTAGCTAAGCATGTATCAATAAAGAAAGACATTGATTTAGACCAGACTACACAGCACAGGAAAATTCAGAAGACAAAATGAGGAAAGCATTGTGAAAATTATAATTTTATAACCAGTTTCAGCACGTTGATTCTTTTATACAGAAATTCCTACACTTTTATGGGTCTCTAATACAGCCAAATTTGTATAGATAAATACAAACAGTCATATGAAATGCCTGCTGAAATGAAAAACATTACTAAACGAACAAGAGAGGCTGGAGTATTTGCAGTTTTATATATAAAAGGATTAAGTATAAAGTATAGATACAATGCTATCCTGCATTCGCTTCCATGTGATTGCTATAAACAAGATAAAGAACCACAACAGGAAATATATAAGTAGCTGTACTGTATATTTTGATTGGCGGAGCATTGTTATATTGTTACAGAAATTAACTTCCGGTAATAAGAACAATTGTTAATCAGTTAAAGCCTCATAAGTGCGGAAATTCACTAATGGTAAAAGACGGACGTAAAAGAAATCCTGCAAACTGCACTGTCAGACGTCAAACAATATTAACCGTCTGCGTGGCAAAACAGTTAGAACCACTTGCTGAACTCTGCAGTACCAGTCAAAACTGAATATTAGGATGCAACGCAATGTACTGGCGTGCGGACGAGGTAGAAATAATTTCGTGCTAGAGGGAGCTAAGCCACTTACAGTACAGGTTTTCAGAAGATCGGCGAGAGTTAGCGTAGAGCTTTGGAAAGAGACACGCCAAAAAAAAATTTCGGAATGCCATAAACCCACCCGTACGGGGCCGACATAAAAAGTGGTGGACTATTAGCAGAGAATCTATGGCTATAGGCTCACTGCAAATGTATGGGTTGGGCATAACATGCCCAGCCATAATATTGGCAAAAGCCGGAGCCATTAAGATCTAACTCGAAGTAAAATGGGGATAATCATAACGTGTGATAGTGTAATGGACGCTGAATATAAGGCTTACATAAGGGAGATAGGAGTGGGTATAGGGTGGGTATCAAATGCGTATCAAGCCGGGGTATCGAGTTAATGCTAAGATCTCACGCCCTCCTGATTTACGGGCGTGGAACATGAGAGTACACAATATGGCGGCGGGGTATCTGATTGGGCATAATACCAACGACTTGCAAACAACCGTAACATATGTGGCAGTGATGGACGAGCCCTTTCGGACTGCGATGCGAATTTTATTGATTTTCCTCAAATACTCAAAGTTCCTCAATTGATTGGTAGAGGAGCACTGAAATGATCTCGTTGCTGAGTATTCGCCATTTCCTCAAGAAGGAAGTTTGCTTAATTAGTTCGAAATCATTAGCCGAAATCGACTTATAAATTAGAATGGATATGTGTGCTAAGTACACATAAGAGGTTTGAAAAGTTAACTTCAGAGGTACATGCCAATCTTTCACAAGTACTGCAGCAACTGATATGATCACGTTTTTGAACTGCCTTCTTAATGATCAATCGAGTCTCTCTCCTTCTCTCAATGAAAGACCAGTCCCAAATCCCCGCTACTAAAATAAAA
Organism: Macrobrachium rosenbergii; assembly: GCF_040412425.1. Taxonomy (NCBI): domain Eukaryota; kingdom Metazoa; phylum Arthropoda; class Malacostraca; order Decapoda; family Palaemonidae; genus Macrobrachium; species Macrobrachium rosenbergii. The sequence continues at coordinate 25,817,967 of NC_089764.1, read as the reverse complement.
GGCCATTTTCGTCCACCTGAGGACTGGCTAACAGGGTGCGAACTAGCGTAGTCTGTTGTCCTCGAGGATTACGCCACTCGCTTCAAAGGGCTCGTTCAGTAGAGGCCTTCCATAAACCATCATTAAAGGTTCTCACGCCGACGGAGGACACTAATGGCGGAAATTTGTCATACTGAACGCGACCCTGATGCTCAGGTAAAAGGTGTCATTAGCGATATTTAAGAATGGGCTGCTGAGTGTGTATGAGAATTTATGTTTATAAATTTTCTTGAGAGAGAGAGAGAGAGAGAGAGAGAGAGAGAGAGAGAGAGAGAGAGAGAGAGAGAGAGTCAACGTTATTGTGCAAACGTCTATGATTTTATATACATACTGTACATACATACACGTATATATATATATATTTATATATATATATATATATATATATATATATATATATAAATAAATAAATATATATATATATATATATATATATAAATAAATAAATAAATAAATATATATATATATATATATATATATATATATATATATATATATATATATATATATATATACATATACATACACACACACATACATAATGAGAGAGAGACTGGAGAGAGTGAGTGATTTAAGCTAATTACAGATTATTAGTTACAAGCCAAGAATTTGCGAGATATATCGATAGTAATCTTGTAGACTACGAAATAAATCTCCTGTCACAAGTGGGTACACATGCCTACAGCCCCAGCAGAGAAATTGGGACCACACACACTGACCAAAACTCGACAGACAAGTGATTTGCCTTCATATCGAAATGGGTGCAGTTTCGCTTCTTGTCAATGATTCATGGACGGGATATTTGAATAGGCTTGCAGTGCAAATGAGAAATTGCACACAAGGCCAACTATCTACAGATTTTTAACGCTTTTATTCAAGTTATTGTTATACTACAGTAGCCTACAAGAAATAGGTATTAAAGATTAAAAAGCAAACTTTTCTTACGTAAGTTAAGACATGAATTGTTGTGAAGGATAAGCTCTTGGGGTGATATCCATCCAGATTAGTGTTTAAGTTCTAATTGTACTCCGGCGAACTAAATGCAATGTTTTAAATAAAAAAACTTATAGCAGATGGAGGGTTACACATAAAAATAACCCCTCAGTTTCCCGAAGAGAAAAAAATGAATGTCATTACGAGATAAAAGTAAGAAATAGGTATAAAATTGTCTACACACACACACACACGCAAATACATACACACATACATAAATACATACATATATATATATAATATATATACAAACATACATATATATGTCTGTGTATATATATCTATATGTATGTATTTGTTTGTGTGTATGTGTGTACACAATTTTATGCGAACATACACAACCCACACATAAGTATTTGGATGTCCCTATACTGTGAAGTATATTTTCTTTTTTTTAAATGACAGACATCTGCATGAAATTATTCTCAAAGACCATTAATTTTTAAATAAAATTTCCTAGAAAAGTCCAGCCAATTGTGAAAAAATAGAGAGAAGGATAAACAAAATAGCGTCAAGTTACCAAAAAATAAAACAGTTCAGCTAGTCAGAAATAGCTAAGGCAAATGGTAGACGGAATTTAAATGTACCACTGATACTCATCTTGAACTTCTCAGCATAAGTTTCAACAATACTGCCAGTTTAACCTTTTGCAGTATTACAGCCATAAACAAGTAAAAAATGTGTCGAAGTTTCTTCAGCGCAATCAAGTCTGTACAGCGTATAACCAAGGCCACCGAAAACAGATCTATCTTTCGGTGGTCTCGGCATAATGCTGTGTGAGCGCGGCCCATGCATCTTTAGCCACGGCCCGGTGGTGGCATGTCCTATATAGGTGCCAGATGCACGGTTCTGGCTAACTTTAACCTTAAATAAAATAAATACTGATGCTAGAGGGCTGCAATTTGATAAGTTTGATGACTGGAAGGTGAATGATCAACATACCAATTTACAACCCTCTAGCCTTGGAAGTTTTTAAGATCTGAGGGCGGACAGAAAAAGTGCGGACGGACAGACAAAACCGGAAAAATAGTTTCTTTTACAGAAAACTAAAATTAGAGATTCCTGCGAAATGAGCTGCATTCATCAATTTTTGTGGTGCAAATACTGAGGTTACGTATGAAAGTTTCTTGTGCGAAATAGTCCTTGTTTGTGTTTCCCATGGCTTCTACTTTGCCATGGATAAAAAAAAATCTTCTCATGGAAGGAATGCTTCCTCGTTTAACCATTTCATTTGCAAACACGTAACAACAAACGCACATATATACACCCGGTCACACCACGGACCTCCGGGGCAAAAAAGGCCGTTATGCCATTTACAGCCCATTAGGAGACTAAGAGAGAAAAAGAGCCGCTGGGTATGAATGGGCACTGTGCCCATTAACCTCAATATTCCAGTCACCAATCAACCCATTTATTATGACACTTTCTCTTTCCCTGTTCTAATTGGCATTGGTATTTTAGTGTGTTTGTTCCTCCTAATACCAATAACATTAAATAATTTGGAACTGATAAAATAATGGGTACGCATGATGCGTGTAATATTGACACGTCTCAGAGAAATTTTCAAATTACAAGTGTGTTATTCTGACAGTTTTTTTTTATGAACATGAGAAATGTTGGTTGTATGATATGACAGTTGATTGACACTTTATTTGTATGATATTTTTTTATATATGAATCTATTATTATTATTGCTAAATTACTTTTTCCACGATGGGTAAAATGAAACTTGTACGTATACAAAATGTAACCCGTTTCTACCATTAATTTTGCAAAAACGAACTAAAAATAATTTAGAATAATTCCGAAATGCCATTAACTTGCAATTCAAGGTTTTATAGAACACACTTCTATATGTAAAACTGGGCAAAAACGATAACAGAAAAAACGAATGAAAAAAAATCAGTAAAAAGTCACATACACAGTGTCTGTCACCATGAAGAGCAGGTAGCGTGCAACAGAACTTTTTGAACAAGCCCGAGGAAGACACTTGCAATACTACTCGGCTACCAAAAATTGCTACTCGATGGGAAAGTAAACTGCTGCTTTTAGGAACTTCTCCTGAAAGATAAAGATCCTGGGACGTCCTGACTTCCCAGGAAAAGAATAACAGCCTATTTCAGTAACGGTAGAACAAAATATATATAAGATATAAATGGAAGATACCTTCATTTTACTTTTCTCTCAAAGAAAACTATTGTGCCGGCTTTGTCTGTCCGTCCGCACTTTTCTGTCCGCCCTCTGATCTTAAAAACTACTGAGGCTAGAGGGCTGCAAATTGATATGTTCGTCATCCACCCTCCAATCATCAAACATACCACTTTGCAGCCCTCTAGCCTCGGTAGTTTTTATTTTATTTAAGGTTAAAGTTAGCCACAACCGTGCGTCTGGCAACGATACAGGACATGCCACCAACAGGCCGTGGTTGAAGTTACACGGGCCGCGCTCATACAGCATTATACCGAGACCACCGAAAGATAGATCTATCTTCGGTGGCCCTAATTATACGATATACAGAAAACTCGACTGAGCCGAAGAAACTTCGGCTCACTCTTTACTTGTTAAAATATGGCTCCCAGAAAGTATTAGGGGTGTATGTTTTAAAAAATATATTACTGAGAAAAGAATTGTTGTCTTGGCAGTGAAAATCACTGTACAGGATCAGACAGTCAATAGTCTTAGTTCAGCTGAGTCCATCCTCATGGCCCACTAGTTATAATAAATAATTATTCATTTCAAATTATGTTAAGGTTAACAAGTATTTTCCCTTTGGTCATATCAAATAACTACAGCAAGAAGTTGCATCATTTGCATCCTGGGAGAATCTCGTCTCGGTCACCTCTTCCCTTACTGTCTATGTCATCTAGAAGCTGTTTACTGTTCCTTGAGCAGAAGGAAAATGGTGTGAAAAATTGCTCAGTTTTATACTGTACGCTGAAAAGGGAGGAATAAATGATGTATGCAAAGATATTGAAAGTTTAAAATTTTCCACTAGTGTTGGGGTTGTGTTTTCTCTTAGAGAGTGCTTTTCAATGTATATTAATAATCCATGATCAAGTGGGAGAAATTATGATCCCAAATAATAATCCCATTTCTAAGTGCCTAAGCCACATATCATTACCGAATTATGATTATATTCAGAGTAGTTAATTGCTTATGTAAATAACTAGTGAGAGAAACACTGTGCCTACATCGCTTTAGGAGGAAAGCGTCCTTTTTAGAAATATCGAAAAGAATCAGGTCAAGACTGATTCATAATTTAATTTGATTTATGAAATTTGGGCTTTCCTGGGGCCGCTTTCGGCTATTGGAGAAAACACACAATTGCACTAAACTGCAATAATTAGAGAGGTCTGACTGGCAAACTGTGAAGAAAGGAAGAGGGAATGGAGGTGAAGTAAAAGGCTAAAAAGTGGGCGCAGCTAGGGCCCGGAGGAGGGGCGTTGCAAACACCCTCAGATTTCTTATTTGTTTACCCTTACAGAGTAAGCAAATAAGAAATTTAAGTATTATAGAACGAGCAGGCTCCCATTCCTTCGCCAGGAAACTAATGGCAAAACCACAACGACATTGTGTTTATTAATGGAGAGGGATTTACGAGAGACAGGTAGGTGGTTATGGGCCTCGCCATGTCGCGACCAGTTCCACAGGCCATATAATATCAATCTTCGAAATGGATTCTGCGAAGATCTTATCGGCTAATTCTGGGTTCTATGGTCGAGGTCGATTTTCTCTTTCATCTGAAGTAAGCTAGAATGAATCTGATCTCTGTATCTGCATGCATTCCTGAAATTAATTTTATACCTACATGCAAAGAAATTATATACGTGTATATATAATATATATATATATATACGTATACATACATATATATATATATATATATATATATATATATGATACACTCAATTCATTTGTGTGGACGCATAAAATTAATTTTATGAATGCATATAGATACAGAGATCAGATTCATTGTAGCTTACATCAAAAGAAAAAGAAAATCAACTTGGCTTTATATATATATATATATATATATATATATATATATATATATATATATATATATATATATATATATATATATACATATATATACACACATATATAATAACTTCATGAAATAAATTTGGCATTTATCAAAATAACAACACCCAAGACCAAAATAACAACAACAATCTACATCACTGCGTATGACACAGTCAACGTCTCAAGAGCCAGAGAATGTTCCGATTACCTCAAGGTCATTGCTCCCGAGCACAAGAACGCGAAATCTTTAGCTGAAATTCCCTAGAAAATAAACTTTATATTTCTACCGCACACTTCGCCTGATAAAATTTTGAGATTTCTCAAGAAACGTTCCAAACCAGTATCTTACACTCAGCACAGAACAAGGGCTAGCCTGCACTGGGTGATTTTGTCCCTGAACATGAATGACTCAACCTCATTAATCACCTCTCTCTGAGCTCACTGTTTTGTTTTTTATTTATCGCGTCCCACTTATTTGGATACATGATGCATTCCATTAAGCGAAACTTATAAATTTTGTGATTTTTTGCTGATTATTGCACCATCATCTGCATATTCTATGTCAAATTTCTATCGTTACTTAAACATAAACATTTTCCTCCGTGTACTATCTACAAACCACTTTTTTTTATTACAAAATCCTTTGAGTAAGGTAGAGGGTGCAGGTGACCTAAAATATTTTCTCAGTATCCTAAGATTTATTAAATTTCACATTAACTTTACATTTGCATCGTTAATGGATGGTTTCAATTATGTTTTACATATCTAACGGAAAAACCAGTCATGTATGACTGCCCATAATACTGGTCACTGGAAGCTGTCAAATGCTTCCTCGTAATCAACAAAGGCCATCAGAAGGGTATTTTTAAATCCCATGCACTACTGCGCAATAGGTCTTTATACCAATAACTGATCTGTGGAGCTCTTCCTTTTTTTTTTAACGAGTTGTTTATCTCTGAGATTTTTATGATTGTGTTTCTTCAGAGTGTTGAAGTTCAGCATCAGATAATTTATATTTTCGTAAATACTGACGTAAGTGAGCTGCCTTTACAGTTACTACCTACAGCCAAGTCGCGTTCATTTACTACATACAGCCAAGTCGCGTTCATTTACTACATACAGCCAAGTCGCGTTCATTTACTACATACAGCCAAGTTGCGTTCATTTACTACACACAGCCAAGTCGCGTTCATTTACTACATACAGCCAAGTCGCGTTCATTTAATATCGTTACCATGTCTCCTAGTTACCACCAACCAGATTGTTTCCTCATTCAAATCCACAAAACACGAGGATAATAATAAAAAAATATAAAATCACAACACTCAACGAAATCCCTCTAGTACAACAGACACAACAAAATATGATTTACGAGATAATGCATTCGATAAATTCACAAGTCCAATTCAATTAACAGATACCGGTTCGCCTCGCTGCGAGGACGGATTTATCAAAGGCCGGTCTTGTCTTCATACAGGAATGCCGCGTCTTCATAAATGGCGATAAGATGCGTTTCGCCGCGTAATATACTGTGACTTCGAACTGATAAGCGCGATATACGTACGACTGGCGAAATTAGATGCGCTCTTGTGCATAGCCTCGAAGCCAAATGGAGCTAATGGAATATAACTGATGGTCAGAAGTGAATAGATAATGGGGGCACAGAGCGGTTCTTACTGTCTTCATACACAAGAATCTTATTAATTTGAGAATGATCCATTTCTCTGTTTGAATAATATGCTATTCATTTGCACGTCACTTAATCTTTACCAAAGAAGTATTCACAGGTATTCTCATGTATAATGACTATAAATTTAATATGTATATATATATATATATATATATATATATATATATATATATATATATATATATATATATATATATATATATATATGTGTATACATATATATATGTGTGTGTATATATATATATATATATATATATATATATATATATATATATATATATATATATATATATATATATATATATATATATTAGCTTAATGATAAATAATATTGCCAAGACCAGAAAGAACATTCTTTATTATACGAGCTTTCGAGGTATAAAACTTCATCATCAGGCTGAAAAAACCGACAAGGTATTCTTACTGCATTGTTTCATCACTGACGAATTCATTACAGCTTTCATTTTTGGCTGACTGAAAATTCCTCTCTTAAGGAAAATAAATTCAAACCATATTCACATGAGAGAAATTTTAGTAACATTGTTTTATTAAACTGAAAGTATTAATGTGATAATTTTTTCCTTATTACACTGCCTACTGCTTAACAAACCTAACTCTCAGCGTTTATGTCTAACTGGTTCTTTGTATTATCGGGACAGCTCATCCAGAATGTATTAAATGATGCAAAAATTACTAGCGTTAACAATAACTGACAAAAGAAATGTGATGAAGCGAAAACCATATAACCCAAGACCTTACAGTGGTTTTTATGCAATTGCTTATAGATTGATGCATTATAATTATAATGATGATAATGATAATGATAACTGACGTTCACTGTCACCGTGATTCTAACAACCATTGATAGTTATGGTGATGAATGACGATGAATACCATCATTTTGTCTGCTCATATATATATATATATATATATATATATATATATATATATATATATATATATATATATATATATATATATATATATATATATGTATATATATATATGTATATATATATATATATATATATATATATATATTTTTTTTTTTTTTTTTAAATATGACATAAGCTATATTTTACCTTTGATTCTTAAAATACCAATTTCTTTGAAGTTTTGAAGTATAAAAATATGGATTATCTTGTGTAAAAGAATCGCGTTTATTTACTCTGGAGATTAAACATTTCCTAGTACAACGTTTTTATGCAGAAAGAGAGGAGAGAGAGAGAGAGAGAGAGAGAGAGAGAGAGAGAGAGAGAGAGAGAGAGAGAGAGAGAGGTGGGTGTATGGGGGTTGTGGGAGCCTCTTCAACCACGAGAATTTTCAAAACGAAACGAGCGTGTCAAAATGAGGCAGGGTCCGCGGCAGCATCTGCAGCAGCCCACCTTATTCGCCCTAAATTAATTTTCAGTCACTTAAAAGCAGCTTTCCATTACATCCTGGAACACCCTAAGTATCACTAATGATCACCGGTCGAATCAGGCAGTGGCCTCATTAGCTCCCATTACTTCAAAGTCACCTGGAATCGGTTTTAATTACTCACCAATTATTCCTAATCAGCCTCACTCATCCTCCAATTACTGGCAATTGTCTTCAATCGTAGATCCTCTGCACGGACGTTACGTGTTAGCAAGTGTCCACGCATGCGTGAAGGTGAATTAACGTCAGCTTCGGAAATTCGTTGTAACTATATTCTGCCTGCACAAAGCAAGGTTCCTGCCAGTTCACGTGTCTTTAATCATATGCGAGAGGATGATTTTCAAGCACTGTTTTCAAGAAGAATTGATTCATTTATGAAAATTAAGCCAATAACCAAGCGGTGGGGTATTTCCAGCCATTCAGCGCTCAAGGCAGTGAAAAGAGGATAGTTGGAGGGGTTGGACAGCAAGTTGGAAGAAAGGAAGATGGAATGGAGGTAAATTAAGAGGCTAAGTAGTGGGTGCAACGAGGGACCGAAGGGAAGCTGCAAAAAACTTTAGCAATGCCTACAGTGCACCACGTGAGGTGCACTACGCGGAAAAAAGCGGAATTCAACGTTTATATTTCCTTAATGACCAGATTATTATATCTAAAGTACTTCCCGCCCTCTATTTATCTCAAACGTATTTATGTGGGCTTGATCTTAATAATTCAACTGGATATTACCCTGTTTCACTCATGACGGGCTTAACCATCCACTAAATAGGTCAGATTTGATTATGGATGATCTGGGCTTATAACAATCAAGACCATCGACTTTCCAGCACAAAATGGGGAAAAATCGGCAATACAAAAGTCAACCGGCCTTACTGATATTTCAGGAATAGCTCTCTCTTACCGTTCCTTTAACCTGCTGTTGAAAGAAGTTTATAGTCACATAACATGGGAAAGACTATCATGGGTATTCTTATACCTTTCTTTATCTGTTTCCATTCCTACTCATCTTAATTTTGGCCACTGATGTCCGTGTCTGAGTCTTTACAGTTGAGAGATAAATCGTAAATAACCAAAAATTCACAAATCGCACTCCATCGACAGAGGGGGGCTTGCTGGTGACTTCAATGCAACTGTAGATCAGTATCTTTCGTCACGTCCTGATTTCCATGGTTTTTAATAAGCTCGAAATGTTTATCAACTCGTCAATATAGAAACAATTAGGGCAATTACTCTCTTTCACTAAAAAGAAAATGAATAAAAATTCTGTAATCAAAGATGAGGGATTATGTTTATGGTCAGTTCAAGAAGAACACTAAATTATACTACGGAGATGTACGTTCACACTTTTTGTATGTGGGTTTAACATATTTTAGATCAACAAAACGAAAAGAAAACATATCGAGGGAAGGAATTAAGCCTAAGAAATTGTCATTCATATCAAAACTGGCATCTACAGCTGAAAAATAATTAACAATACCATTGATTCATTTAGGTGGTATACCAAATTGTAGCTGGAACAGTTGAACGTTATGGGGGAACTATAAGATTCCTCTAGATTATGGCATGAACAATAAACATATTCTTTTTTTAAGTAATCTTACATTTTTTTTTAATTTCGACTTTTACAAAAGATCAGATTTTGTTACGAATGGACAACTGGAGAACCTACATTCCTCAATCATCAGAGCCTGTCATTATTTACTCATTTGTACAAATTTTAACACTACAGACAATCAAAGTGTTTGTGGCTATCACCAACAATTGTGAATTTCTAAAAAAAAAAAAAAAAAAAAAATACACGGTTGTGAACAGTGCTAGAAGTGTAATTGCATAATAAACGCACGGGCGCAAACTTGAATATCTCATAAAATTTCTCATACTGGTATCAACTTTCTGAGTTGATAATTTGAAAGGCTTAATGTCTCTAGATTATATTGCAGTCACACTTATAAGCTCTTTCTTGATAGCACTATAAGAAAACCAATAAAAAACAGGTAAACATGAGCCGAAGTTTCTTCGGCGCAATCGAGATTTCTGTACAGCTTATAATGCTGTATACAACTCATAGCCACGGCCCATGAAACTCTCAGCCACGGCCCGGTAGTGGCCTGTGTTGCTGGCACCTATAGCGGTGCCAGACGCACGATCATGGCTAACGTTAAACTTAAATCAAATAAAAGCTACTGAGGCTAGAGGGCTGCAATTTGGTATGCTTGATGATTGGAGGGTGGATGATCACTATACCAATTTGCAGCCCTCTAGCCTCAGTAGTTTTCAAGATCGAGGGCGGGCAGAAAAAGTGCAGACGGACAGACAAAGCCATCTCAACAGTTTTCTTTTACAGAAAACTAAAACTGTATGCGCCAGAACATTTGATTAAGCTACCTGCACGAAAAAGCCCCCAGGTGAAATGTACTAATACGAACACTACAACTTTAAAAGGCCCCGTAAAATAATTCACCAACCCTGATCGTTTCAAAATATACGCTGGCTCATGTTGTCAATCCCGTCAACATCTAATTTGAAATACTTTGTGATGAGTTAACTCACGAACTCTGCCAACTACATGGTACTGATTAATCCGCTGACAAGAATAATTTAGAGAAATGGGAAGTGATGTATCATAAGGCTGTTGTATCTTGTCATTTATGACTGTCTTTAACTGTAAGGAGACATTTTAATGTTCATAATAAAAAACATATTAAACAAGGCAGTGTTCTTTGAGTTTTTTCCTCGTTAACTTCTAAATAAGCGCTGTGAAACTGATCCCAAATAGGAAGTTAAAGAAACCGTGGCAAACAAATTATTATTATTATTATTATTATTATTATTATTATTATTATTATTATTATTATTATTATTATTAACAAAACCTACTAACTCATGGTTCAATAAAACTGTGATCAAAATGTGTGAATCAATTTAGACCTTTTTTTATTATTATTATTATTATTATTATTATTATTATTATTATTATTATTATTATTATTATTATTATTATTATTATTATTACTAACAAAACCTACAAACTCATGGTTCAATAAAACAATAAGCAAAATATTTAAAGCTATCAGAATGTCTGAATAAATTTGACCTGAACTTGTTATTATTGTTATTACTATTATCATCATGATATTATTATTTTTGTGTGAAATAATAGTTTCTGGCTTAAAAAGATCTTTTGCTATATTAGCAACATTAGAAAACCTTCGTTGGCAACGAACGTTTTATTATTTGCATATTCCGGCTAAAAGATAAGTGACCAGGCAGTTGAAAATTCTTTTCGATTCTCTCCACATTTTATTGGATGCATTTGCTGCTGTTAGATTAGAGCCGGTCATTCTTCTATTAAATTGCAAATATTTATTAGACATTCCCAAGTAGTTGTGAGATAAGTCCTCGGCTGCAAGAGTCTTTAACTGAGTTCGTGAGATGCAATCCTTTCATATATATGTATATATATATATATATATATATATATATATATATATATATATATATATATATATATATATATATATACACACAACATACACATACATATATATATATATATATATATATATATATATATATATATATATATAGAAAGATAGATATAAATATAAATGGAATTTCATTACATAGAACTGAAACTTATTTCAGGATAAATCCATGTTTTATAAACTTTTTCAGAAAGAATAAATATATTTTTCACATCCATAAAATGCATTTTCAAATATCAAAGTTATTTAGCAAACAAACAAATTCTTTGCACCTTAATATGAAAAGAACACAAAAAAAGATAAAAAAAAACTCTTGAGGTTACACGACATTCAACGGCCCTTCCTAGTTAAAAGCTAACGACCTTCCAACCCCTGAAAAAAAAAAAATAATAAAAACAAAGGTGTGAAGCATAAAACAACTTATTTATTCAGCAGTCTGGTGATCCAGTCTCGGTGACTGGATTAACAATTGTTCCCTATATTTCAACGTCACATAAAAACTAGACTTTCCCATCGGTTGAGCCGCTCTTATTAACTGGCCAAAAAAAAAAGCCATAACCTTAAAAAAGTAAAAAACAAAAAGTAGCAGCTTTTATGAAGAGGAAAGAGAATATACTAACCCAGTGAAGCGTATTTGACAGATCCGATGTCACATGACAGAACGACAGTATCTTGGGGTCTATTTCTGTCATTTGACAGAACGACTTAGTATAGATATATTTCTGCCATTTCACAGATCTGACAGAATGACTCTGTATCTTTGGAGATTTTCATTGGAAACTGTGTTCCAAATCGACCAAAAAAAAAAAAATAAATAAATAAAAATAAAATGTGTGTTTAAAGCCGAGCTGAAAGATACCCACCCTAAAAAAAAAAATAATAATAAAATAAGAAGATCCCAAGACTTTGTAGTTTTTAGAAAGTAACATTTGCCCAATCATGCAGTTTGAGAATTGCGGATCTACAATGAATAATATGTCCAATAATATGGCCTAACGGGGGTTACAATGTTTTATAATACGAGATAAGAAATCTCACAATGAAGTACAGCTAGGAGAAACTAAATCGGTGCATCTTTCAGTACTAAAATAAAAGTTTCAAATTTGGATTTATTGTCAGAAATGGAATTAGTGTTCTTGTTACCGCATCGTGCAGGGATAAGACTGATCATAGTCCCGAGGATAACAAACTGAACAACCAAGTTAACTAATTAAATAATACCATAATGTATTGAAGATGAAATTAAGCAAACATTGGTGCCTGACGAGAAATTTTGTCGCAACGTAATCTTTCTTTATCAAGTTTTTACATACATCTCTTTCACTTCCTACATGCAACTCTTGACCTTTCTAATTCAGAGAATCTAATTTCGCTTCAGTTTTATTTTAATTTTTTTTCCCCAATTTTTTCATGATCTACTTACTAACAACTTGATCATGTAGGCGGATGTAGAAATCTCTCTCTCTTCCCCCACCCCAAAACACCCGCTCTCTCTCTCTCTCTCTCTCTCTCTCTCTATCTGCAAGGCTTTTATAAAAATGAAATGAATCTCTCTCTCTCTCTCTAACAAAAGACTGGTATTCGCTCGGGTTCTCCTGTCCATGCTTTGTATCTCTCTCTCTCTCTCTCTCTCTCTCTCTCTCTCTCTCTCTCTCTCTCTCTCTCTGTGCAAGCACTAAACCAGAAAGAAAAACATCCTCGAAGACAAACGAACATATCGTTTACTTAGCGCCTCAAGACACTGGAATTAATAGGTATACGCTTACAACTGTCAGATCCCGCCAGCGGCCGAACGCTCATTTCGGTGTCCGTAATTCTCCTGGACATTGTTAGGGGGAAACCTGTTCCTCAGTGTGCGCGGTCATTCTGCTGGCGTCTTGCACTGGAGGCTGGAACCCGCTTTCAGATGCATATGCAATTGAAACCGTAGAGGTGCGGCCGTATTTATTATCGTTCTTGCTTTTAGCAATTGTCCCCGGGAGATGTTTATGAATATGGAACGCTTCTTATTTGTGCTTCTATTTGTAAGTACATTTCCCTAATGAAGTCTGGCGGTGATTCTGGACCGCGCTGCTATAGGTAAAAGTATGATGAAGGAGGGCTGTCGTTGAAGGCACAGAAAGAGAACGAGAAAATGAGAGAAATATTTTCATGTTTGTGGTTAAGAAAAGTTACGGTGGTACATACATACATACATACATACATGCATACATACATACATACATTATATATACATGTGTGTGTGAGTGCGCACCATTATCCTAATTTTCCAGACGCACTGCTATTTTTGCACGCATAATTTTATAACTCCGCTGATTTATCAATTCTTTTAACTCTTAACTTATTTATCACAAGGGCATCTATTTGTTGGCGCTGGAAGTTATATTTTAAAATTATTTTACAGTTAAAAAATCAACAACAACAACAACAACAACAACAACAATAATAATAATAATAATAATAATAATAATAATAATAATAATAATAATAATAATAATAATAACAGTGCATTAAATATGTTGACTGCGTGCATATTCCAAAGCGGTGCAGACTTCAACCACTCTTACATATCATATTTCAAGCCTATTGTAAATATGAAAAATATAGTTGCAACGTTCAAATAGTGTTTTATGGGCCTTTTTTTATCTTCATATTATACTCTTGTATTAGGGTAAAAGACATTCATATATATATATATATATATATATATATATATATATATATATATATATGTATATATATATATATATATATATATATATGTATAATATATATATATATATATATATATATATATATATATATATACATAAAATTTCATAAACAACAAACAAAACGTAAAAAGTAATATCATGCCACAAAATACTGCCGAAATTTACCAAAAAAACTTTCTCCCAAAAACAAAGCATCGACAACCCAAAGAATAGCACAGGTATTGAGACGGTCTTCTTTTAAAACCGGGACCAGCGAGATAAGGCTCATTCAGTCACTGGAGCAGAACAAAAAGACCAGCTCTCATCAGTTTAAAACTTTTAGAGAGGTGAAACTAAGTCACCCGTTTCATTATCGCTGAAACTAATCTTCCAAGGCTTCATTTGTCTCGGCACCGGCGTAGGATTGTTAATTGTGTTTATAGAAAAAAACCGCCGCAGAAAATTGTCGTTAGATGGAGCTGATATTGAAAGTGATTATAGTCAGCTAAGCAAAGAAGTCGTAAAATGTATATGAGAGAGAGAGAGAGAGAGAGAGAGAGAGAGAGAGAGAGAGAGAGAGAGAGAGAGAGAGAGAGAGAGAGAGAGGTAAATATAGAAGATATTCGCGACCATATTTAGGTGTTCTTATAACATCAATTTCATACTGAATACCAAATTAAGATTATGGTGCCCGACCACAAGCGTCTACAGAAGCAATCCAAACAAAAAGAAAATCTTGGGAGAAGCAAACGACTTCTGAAAGCGCTTGCCTTTGGGGAGCAATGAACGCGCCTTATCGCAGCCTCGCGCATTAATTAGGGCAGAAGTAAGATAATACGACCGACCGAAGGGGGAGTTCTGGACCAAAACGCAGCGTTTTTGCACCTCCGTTCGATCCCGACTGGACACGCACCATTTGCTCAGGGGTAAATTCAAAACA
The DNA here is from genome assembly GCF_040412425.1 of Macrobrachium rosenbergii. Lineage (NCBI taxonomy): Eukaryota > Metazoa > Arthropoda > Malacostraca > Decapoda > Palaemonidae > Macrobrachium > Macrobrachium rosenbergii. Next base: position 25,802,685 of record NC_089764.1, on the reverse strand, counting down.
GGCTCTTCTGGTCGCATCCAGTTCTCGTAATTACCTCGTAATTACCCATTAGGGGTAATTTTCTGTATAAGAATTCTTTTAATCCGTTGAATGTCTACAAGGATTTACTTCTCAGAGGCTCAGGCTGTCCAATGGGCTCTGAAAACTGTGATGCTCTTCGTGAATAATAAGATTAAGCCCGATTACGTGGATCTTGGAAAGTGGTGAGGAGAAACTTCTTCGCTGTTTAACAAAAAAGAACATTAACGAGAGTGTAAGATGATTTACCGGTAGCGGAGGATTAAGTGCATAAAACTAAAACACACACACATACACACACAAACACACACACACACACACACACTGGCAGAGGTAAATAAAACACCTATCAATGTCGAAATTATTACGACTTAAAAATAAATAAATAGATTGATAAATAATTTTACATAATGTTCCTGATCCAACATACACGAATGGAAATAATGACCATATCTAATAAATTATACAGATCATTTAAAAAGGGTAAAAATATTGATGACGATAAGCTACCTATTATATCAATGGTCAGTGGTTTTTTGGTGAACAAAAAGTATTAATCAGATCTCCTATATTAATGTGGTAAGGGAAATAAACAAAATATGGATAAACAATTACATAAATAAATGAATAAAAAGACGGAAGACCAATTTTCCATCTAAAACACGAAAATATTATCAGACGTACTGGTAACTAATTATCAATACGATTCGGCAAATGGAATAACAAATAAATTGGAAATCAATTTTATTAATATACAATATACAGAGTAGTATAATATAAGGACCAAACACATAATAAGAAAAAATAGTTATAAAACAAGAAAATATTCAGGTCAAAATGCCACTGATCTTCCTGACAATCAGTGCTTTCATGTCAAGAAAAAAAAATCGGTTAAATATTTGTAAAAAAAAAAATTACTAAACGAAAAAAATATACATATACACCTTGCGATTCAACAATCACGAAAACTCAAAATTCATACAAAATATCGAATACGAGGATATCTAAGACAGTGACCAAACAAAGACAGAAATAGTCATAAAGGGGAAAAAGTATTCAGGTCGCCTCATTTGCGTAACACAGCTCACATTTCTGACCGCATTCATTAAAGGCGCCGCCATGAGGGGGAATATATTGCCGCTATTCTAATGGAAAATTGCTCGCGAGTTTGAGCACACGTCTTCTTATCTCGCCGTTAACGAGTCATGGAAGCTTTCTGATATTCAGAATATCAAGAGACAGCAGGAGTGCGTGGACACAGTGGCTTAAGAGTATATACTTTCGGTAATATAAACTTCGCTTTATTTTTCCTGTTGGAGAAGATATTGGTTTGTATCTTTCATTGCTTAACACACACACACACACACACACACACACGGAGAGAGAGAGAGAGAGAGAGAGAGAGAGAGAGAGAGAGAGAGAGAGAGAGATTTTTAACATCTGTCAGAAGATTTGGATATTTTGCATACTGCGAGACAGCTGTAGATGCATAAAGATTACGGCTCAAAGAATCCTTTTATTGTCAGTAAAATTTGTTTTTCTACAAAAAGACTTTAGTTTATATATTACCATTACTAACAGAGAGAGAGAGAGAGAGAGAGAGAGAGAGAGAGAGAGAGAGAGAGAGAGAGACAAATTTAAGAAAAGTGTGATCTGTGATTATCACTAAAAATTTTGTTATTTAACCATCTGACGAATCTTGCAATTCTGTTTTATCGAACACACGCACACATACACACACACACACACGCGCGCGCGCACACACACACACACACACACACACAGAAGATCTAGTTCAGAGACAAGAAATACTCGCCGAACAACCTAGAAATACTTGCCTAACAACCTACTGCAAGTAAGTTGGGTTTCATTCAGCGCGTTCTTCATTCACTAATTTTCTCCGAATCCCCGTCTTTCACTTTATAACTGTTCATTCATAAAACCAACGTGTCTCTACCGACCTCGGCTCATTAAAATTCTAAGCAACTACAGTACTATGCCTTTTAGGACGGACTTCTTGCATAGGTCACTGGGCAGCATTGGATTCATTTTAGAGCGTACAAACATTTCTCATTATTTGTACAATGTTTTGTAATAGAATAAACTTCAAACAATAATATTCGCATGCCCATAAATAAGCAATGGATAGTGAGTCCGTTGATTTTTATGTCAGTAAAATGGAGTTGTACAGAGACCGCTAATCATGGTTAAATTATAGGGTCAGCATGTAAGGAAATAGTTCGAAAATACTCGTAGTGTACTTTGTATGCCTAACCACTATTTTTCCTTCTTGGCTATCATGTCGAAATCAGCATTTTTTTACCTTTTAAATTTTGTAACTTTTCACAGTTTTTTGAAATTTTAAAATTGCAGAAACAAAAGGTTTTATATGTTCATGCGCCTGTGAATATTTCACGTGAGCTCTATGAAGGTGATAAATGGTAATATTCAAGAATCACGAAGGGTTTCATAATCATTTAATAAAACCAAAATGCGCTACTTATAAAATAGTTACTTTCTTTAAGAAGTACTGAAATTGGGAACGTTTTTTTTTTTTGCATACCATTTCAATCCTGATATTTTCCCCACCAAATTATTTTCATCCTTGCAACATAAAAATAATTTAAGATTAAAATTACTTTAGTATGATCGATAAAAACATTTCTGTATAAAGAGTTTTATAATATTAAGAAAAATTTTTTTTAACCACTGATCTAATAATCAGTGGAAAATGATCCTACCTCAGTTTCTGATAGCTATAATCACAATCAATCTTCACGATAAAAAAAAAGATAAAATACTCCTTCACCAGTCTCTAGATTCCGTACCAAAAGTCTTTTTCGTTCTTGAAGCACCTTATTCATGATACATGATACTCATACCAATCCTGACTGTCAAAATTAAAAGAATTTTTAATTTATTTTTTAGATTACTCCTCGTCCAAGTATAAACAATATCTGAATTTCTAATGTAGCCTTTTTTTCTTTCTTTTTCACGTCTCTCTCAACTAAAACCAGCATAGCTGCGCCAGCGAACAAGTCTCCAGCAGCCTTCTATGACGGAATCTGGGGCTACGCCGACAAGTCCGCCGTAGGTGGTCTCCGAAGGGCGCTGGTATAACCTACGAGATATTGCACGCTTCGGTGGCTAAAGAGAAGCTTTCTACGGCTCGCAACAATGGAGGAAATGCCCAGATACCCATCTTAGCTGTAGGGGGATGCCTGTAATGCAGCTAATCTCAACCATGTATGGGGGGTGGAGGAGAGAGAGAGAGAGAGGGAGACAACCAACTCGCGAACACTGTCTCACAATCATGAAAATTCTGATCTCCAAAAAGAGTTTTCGCTGCCTTTCAATTTACATACTTGCAGAGTTGCTGATGTGGCAAGTGCATTTAAGAGGTAATTCCACAGATAATTGAGAAGATAAAGAGGCCAAACCGAAAACAAAAACGGTAAAAGAAAGGTTATTTAGTTATTTTACTTTGTGGTTTAATTATTTGTTTTTTTTTTCTTTTCCCATTCCATTACTCTTATGCCGTCGGGGATGATCGAAAGACATAAAGTTTTTCTTCCTCTCTAAAGGAGGAAAAGAAACGATAAATTTAATAAGCTCATAAAGGGATTATTAACAGACGCCACATTCACAGGTGCTTGACCTAAAGGTCATAATGCATATGAAGTTTTGAAACGAGACGTGTCGGGTGAAAGTTATTACGTTTATTGACACACACACAAACACACACACACACACACACACACACACACACACACACACACGTATGCGAGCGCAGGCGTTTGAGGACATTTTTGAGGGCGCATGTGTGCGAATAGTTGTGATCAAAGTCTCTCAGATATAATTAGTTATTTCTTAACAAAAACTATCAAAATCTAAACTGCTGTTCAATTATACAAATAATGTGGATGATATAT
>NC_089764.1:25776235-25793735 GCF_040412425.1 Macrobrachium rosenbergii | reverse complement strand
ACAAATTACTAAGCGTTTGTATAAATCTGTTATTAAAATAGTTGAATGTGAGATGTACATACACACAAACACATGCATGCGCGCACACACACATATGCACGCGCACGAACAAACACATACACACGCACACCCACACTCATATATATATATATATATATATATATATATATATATATATATATATACATATATATATATATATATATATATATATATATATATATATATATATATATATATATATATATATATACATAATATAATAAATATATTTACATACAGTATATATATGTATTATATATATATATATATTATATATAAATATATATATATATATATATGTGTGTGTGTATGTATATATAACATTCTCTATTAACAGATGATTCCTGATAAACCATTTTGACCTACAAATGCCATTACATTTTCTCTGTAAGTACAAAATACCTCAAAATATCATGTCATTTACTTTACCACGTGTTCACTTCCTTTCATTTGCATCAACCAGCCTTGAATTACCTTGCAAGAGGGATAGTTGAGAATATGTAGAGAGAGAGAGAGAGAGAGAGAGAGAGAGAGAGAGAGAGAGAGAGAGAGAGAGAGAGAGAGAGAGAGAGAGAGAGAGAGAGAGGAATGTAATGTAATGTTTATAGAACTGATTAATAATCTGAACTTAGCTTTTCGTTTCCCACGTTCTCATTTTTCAAAGCAATTTTTTTTTTACATTTCAAACTTTTACTTTGGAAAAAACTTATCTTATCTTATTTTGCAGTTAATTATTGTTATTATATAAAACATCTAAACTGTCACTATATAAACATTTTTTTAAAATTACAATTTGTAACCAACAGATGCAATGCCTTATTCATATACAATAGTTATTTTTAAAAATTGACTGCTTAAACGAAGTAACGTAGGTCATAATCCTTATACTCCCTTATGAAAGAGAGGAAACTTGGAAACGTTAAAAAAATATTATGAAAATAGGCTGTGTAGTCATGGGAGTGCTATCAGATAAGGGTGCAGTATACTTAACTGTGTGCAGGTAAATATGCCGATTAAAGATTAAAATATATATATATATATATATATATATATATATATATATATATATATATATATATATATATATATATATATATATATATATGTGTGTGTATGTGTACGCTACTTATGCACAAAATGTCTCTGATACCCTACCATACTTCGAGAAGTCTTGCATAATCTACCCAAACATATAAGAAAGATCCAAATCTCCTGTAGGAAAAACCTAATGACTTGGGAACATAAACCAACCAGTATGGTAATATGCACTACACGTTATTACCATCTCATTCATAGTTTTTATTACACTGCATAACTCCCTTCTTCGTCCACGTAAAAAAGTTGCCCATTTGTTTCATGAATGAAAAATTTACTATACATCCCTCACTGCTCTATGAGCATAGTAGAGCACCCCCTTTGTCCATTCACATAAACAAATCCAGCCCGTTCCATTCACAAAACCAAATCCGCCCATTCTGTACTCCTCCGACCAGAGCCCAACTTATCAAATTTTCTCCCCACTGAATGTTTTTCTACCCAGGCTCTGCCCTACAGTGCCACCCTCTCCAAAAACTAACCCCATCTGTCGCGCCCGGAAGCGGGGGTGGTTACAAGGTTGTGTCAATTACCAGAAAGAAAGTAAAAAAAAAAAAAAAAAAAAAAAAACACTGGGCAAAAACAACGAAATGGGGGTATTCTCAGATCCTGCTGCAGCCGTGGACTGAAGGCACCGGAAGGCATGGGTATTATCCCGCAGTCCTTAGGGAATGTCTTCCAAGGACGAGCAACCTTCTGCAAAAACACACAACTCAAGAGAGAAACCGTTTCGTGTTTATGACCGTCCGGTGGAAATAAGATATATTAAAGTGACTGAACCTTATTTCATCCAGAAAACGAGTGATTGTCGACGATCTTATTTTTCGATTAACAGCAAAATAAACTTGACAACTCTTAGAACTCCTTTGAAAACAAGATACTAATTTGAAATGAAACGAGGGAGATGGCAACCAGGTGCCTACCAAACAGCATGTTACGTCACGGAGCACCTATCATTCTTAATATGAGAACCACTATCATCAATCTAACAGAGATATGACATTGCGGTGTAGTAAACTGGCCAAAAAAACTTTGAGCTTCATTGAGAAAATATTCTGCGTCTTTATTCATAAAATTTCCTCAATGAATTGTTCCGTTCAGCTTTGCTGTTTAAGAAATGGAAGGTTCCTTGAATGAAGCAAGTTATATGTTAATTTTAAGGTGACCTATTTAAGAAAATAACATTACAACTGTTTAAAGTTGTACTAAAGATGAATCTTATAGAAAAATAAATTAATACAGATGAGTTTTGAGACTTATAAAAGGTGTGTGTATGTTTGTGTATCTGAGAGAGAGAGAGAGAGAGAGAGAGAGAGAGAGAGAGAGAGAAATTATTGGATATGTAAAAACACAACAGAACACCTTTAGAGAGAATGATGTCTAGCCGTCAGGCGAGCAACAAAATTGCAATTCAAAGGCAGACTTGCTACTCAATACAAGTTCGAAATCTATCTAAAAAAAAAAATGTGAGTTGAAACAATGAAACAAAACTTCCGCCAATTACGTTTTTTCTCCTTTACAGTCAAGGTTAAGAATGATATGGCGGTTATTTTTCCTTTAAGAGTGGACATTTTTTGAACGCTGTTCAGTGGGAAACACGAGTGTTTCTAAATACATAACGATAATATCCATTTATGGAAAATACCCTAAAACATGTGAAACATGTACAGTTCAAAATAACACAGACAAACAGACGCACACGTATATACACACGCACACACACACACACACACACACACACACACACATATATATATATATATATATATATATATATATATATATATATATATATATATACTGTATATATGTGTGCATGTACTGTATATATATATGTATATATATAGTGTATATATCTATCTATCTATCTATCTATCTTTATATATATACATATATATATATATATATATATATATATATATATATATATATATATATATATTATATATATATATATATATATATATATTGTGCTTCTCTCTCTCTCTCTCTCTCTCTCTCTCTCTCTCTCTCTCTCTCTCTCTCTCTCTCTCTCTCTCTCTCTCTCTCTCTCTCTCTCTCTCCTAGTTTTATCCGAGCGATCAAATAAATTTACCGCGTTGAACCATATAAAATCTTATCGGGAGGCATCTTGTCCGTGCTACCTCGCAAGACAAAGGTTGATGGTCCGGACATAAGCTCTATATATCCCTACCTTATGGAGACGGCTGCCCTCTAAAGCGAGGATGAACAAACGCTCTTCCTTATAAGGCAGAGAAAACAGCCGATTGCAAAACCGATCAAGACGGGGCCGCGCGGTGACACTTTTGGGTGTCCCGTCAATGGGCGCTTCCCATAAAAAGGCAGAAATGGATTTAATTGAGGAGGCCGCTTGGTTGGTTCGTTCTGTGGTCAGGCTAATTCCTGTTTCTTTTTCGGTAGAATTGGATATAGAATTTAGGCCAAAGGACAAGCGCTCGGACCTATGAGGTCATTCAGCGCTGAAATGGAAAATGACAGTAAAAGGTTTGAAAGGTGTAACAGGAAGAAATCCTCGCAGTTGCACTATGAATCAATTGTTGGGAGAGGGTGGAAAGTAAAATGGAAGAAAGCGAATATGAAAGGAAGTACAGTAAAAGGAATGAATGGGGTTCCAGGTAAGGGCCGAAGGCAAGCTGCAAAGAACCTTAAGTAATGCCCACAGTGCACCGCATGAGGTGCTTTTTCGGTAGAGTATGGGACAAGCGTTGATTATATACTAACAGTAAACTTATATAGGAAATGTTACATACCATCAAGTCACTTAAAATCTCCTTCTATTTTTATAGCTCTTACAATAGTCCGTCATATGAAAAAAAAAAAAAAATTCATTTCGAACCGTAATAATGGTGTCTTTGTCAAGTCATAAGATGTTTTTCGAAATCTAGTGATCATTATGTTAAAACAAAGCTGAGCCGCATTTTAGAGCAACGAATTCATCAGGCGTAGGAAATGTAACGTCTTGCACGAAATCGGAAGTGCTCAGAAAAGCGTTCTCCTCGAAGTATTCATTAGCACAAGAACGTACCACAAAGCTGGTCTAGACAAGAACGCTCTGTCCTTGCCCACTTAATAAATCATTTTGCCTTCTTCTGTTCAAAGGGCAAGGTTGTCATATTGTGAGATCATAAATCAATTTTCACTGGTCTCTTGAATCATATATATATATATATATATATATATATATATATATATATATATATATATATATATATATATATATATATATATATATATATATATATATATATATATATATATATATATATATATATATATATATATATATATATATATATATATATATATATATATATATATATATATATATATATATATATATATATATATATATATATATATATATTTACAGATATATATCAGTATCATGGAGAATCCCCGAAGCGATATCGGAAGTGCTTACAAAGGCGTTTTCCAGCATTCATTACCGCAAAAACGTACCACAAATTTAATACACCCAAGAACACTCTCTGTCCTTGTCCGTTATCTAAATATCTGGTCTGCTTCTGTTCGAAGGGTAAACTTGTTCTATTATGAGACGATAATTTATTTCATCTTCTGTCCTGTAAAATCTTTTATATATATATATATATATATATATATATATATATATATATATATATATATATATATATATATATATATATATATACATATATAGAGTATGTATATATGTACATGTATACGTATATGTATATATACATATATATATCGTAGCATGGAGAATCCATGAAGGGCTATCAACAACACAGATGGCTCAGATGGTTCCTAGATTGTTCATTTTGATATTTTACCAATACACAAGGTAAAACGCCCAGCCAACCACTACAGAAACCACAAATATGGAGTTTTATGGGTGTTTCACCCGACATGTTTCCGATGAGCTAGAAATCTTACATTTTTCATGACAAAATACAGTAAACCTCTACCTCAAAGGGCTTGTGAGTTTGCGTCCTTGAAAGACGTAATATATGAAACAAATAAAAAATGCTCCGATGTTTCTTCGGCGAAATCAAGTTTTCAGTACACCGTATAATCAAGGCCACCGAATAGCAGATCTATCGCTCGGTGGTCTCGGTATAATGCTGTATGAGCCGCTGCCAATGAACTTTAACCACGGCCCGGTGGTGGCCTATCCTGTATCGTTGCCAGCCCGGTGGTGGACTATCCTATATCGTTGCCAGAAGCACGATCATGGCTAACTTTACCCTTAAATAAAATAAAAACTACCAAGGCTAGAGGACTGCAATTTGGTATGTTTGATGATTGGAGGATGGATGATCAACAATTTACAGCCCTCTAGCCTCAGTGGTTTAAAATTTAAGATCTGTGGGCGGACAGAAAAAGTGCGGACAGACAAAAGTGTGGATGGACAGACAAAGCCGGAACAATAGTTTTCTTTTCGGAAAACTAAAATTTAGGAATTATGCGACACTAATGCACTACTACACCAATGCACAATAGTGATAGAAAAGAACCTCTTTTGTATAGCTTAATCTGAAGTAACGAACCAGCTTACAGTTTTTCAGTCACTCTGACGAAACAAAAAATGTAAAATTTATCAGAATACTGGATTTCAGTGTTCTATTTCACTTTTTAAAGAAATTTACTTAGGAGATAGATATATCATTAAGGAAGGTAAGGTATATTTAGATGCTCAAGTTAATAGCATTTAAATGGGATATGCAGCAAACTGGTTGAGATGCGTCGGTGAACTGTAGTGGGTCAAAACAGAATTCGAGAATACTAACTTATTTTTACTGATTCCACAACCATTGGATGGTAACTAAGAGTACTTAAATATTATAATAACATTAATGGAGCTCACATGACCTACAAAAATGATGCCTTCAGGTTGCAGACAATAGTGAAAATGGACAAGATTTTCAAGTACCCTGAAAGTTGTAACAAAAATCCAATAAATGGCAGGCCATAAACTCTAGAGAAATAAGAAGCCTACAAGGACTTTTCAAGTGGTCATTTTAGTAATTGGTCGGATATAAACCGGAAATCACGTAATCAAGAGTATTACTACACAAACTATTCAGGAATTTTAATGATTAAATACGTTACTGTAAAACCTGAATGGAAAATCCTTTGAGCCTCTGTTGGCCTGTATAGTAATTTAGGAACTTCGTATTTAGGGCGGAAAGCGCATGTGGATAATGTAACCTGTTACCAAAAGATTTGTTGAGAACCAGTAGGTTAACACCTGGAACCACCTCATTAAGGGAAAAAGACAAACACATACATACATACATATATATATACATACACACACACACATATATATATATACATATACATATATATAATGCTTGTGTTCATCAAAAGAACTTGTATGATGGAGATTTCATATACACATATAAGAGCAGCACATGTGTTCACACATGCACTCAACATTAAAAAAATGTGCCCTTCAAGCAGAGTAAAAGTAAATTGACAATTTATAGTTGATGAGCAACAAAAACCCTATTACTCTGATGTGAAACGTAACATCATTGGGAAATTCCGTCTTGAGTAAACCAAATGAAAATGAACAAAATACTGGCATGCAATACGATCGAGGTACAACGCATTTAAGAGGTGAGAATAAAGGATAAAATTAAGAGAGAGAGAGAGAGAGAGAGAGAGAGAGAGAGAGAGAGAGAGAGAGAGATGCAGCTACACTGCCCCTGACAGAATGTTTTTCGAAGTACAGTGAGAGAGACGAAGATCCTGTTTTTGATAAAGGATTCATTTGGTAAAATTCTCAGGAACAGAGAGAGAGAGAGTGAGAGAGAGAGAGAGATCCTGCAACTACACTTTTTGACAGAATGTTTTCGAAGTACAGTGAGAGAGACGAAGATCCTTTTTTTGATAAAGGATTCATTTGGTAAAATTCTCAGGAACAGAGAGAGAGAGAGAGAGAGAGAGAGAGAGAGAGAGAGAGAGAGAGATGACACTGCAGCTTGACAGAACTGAAGTACAGTGAGAGAATGATTTCAGAGAGAGAGAGAGAGAGAGAGAGAGAGAGAGAGAGAGAGATGCAGCTACACTGCTTTTGACAGAACGATTTTGGAAGTACAATGCGAGAGAAGAGGGTCCCTTTTTAGATAAAGGATTCATTTGGTAAAATTCTCAGGAACAGAGAGAGAGAGAGAGAGAGAGAGAGAGAGAGAGAGAGAGAGAGAGACTCTAACCTATGCCCTGAATAATGAATCCCTTTCTCAAAACGCTCTTTGTCTTCCAAGGCTGGATTCAAACACCCCTCAAAAAAAAACAGTTTCATTTTCGTCCGCCAGAGGGACGAAGGAAGCAAAACATCTGCTGTTGTTCTCGGGACGACTCACTCTTTTAAAGGTCTCCCGCTGGATACCTTGCCTTCGATGGCTGTAGATAGGCCTTACAAGGCATGCAACAAGGGGCAATCATGTACGTTGCAGGAGATTGGTCCACCCTCGGAGGAGGTGGTCTTCCTCCTTAGGAATCGCTCTTCCTTACGGAGGCCACCTGAAGTACGGAATGCTCTTCCTTTGTCTCGCTGTTTGGGGTCCTTAAAGGACTTCGACTTCCTCCGAAGTCTGGACAAAGGTGATAAAGACTAAGTAAAGAAGGGACATATAAATCTGGTAATGGAAATCAGATTTGGAGGAGGAGGAGGAGGAGGAGGAGGAGGAGGAGGAGGAGGAGAGAGAGAGAGAGAGAGAGAGAGAGAGAGAGAGAGAGAGAGAGAGAGAGAGAGAGAGAGATCCTTTCTTTGATAAATGACTCGTGAAGAAAAAAGATGGAAAAATGACAAGAGGTAAATATAGGGAAATGGGAACAGCTACAATAGACCATAAATATAACAGAAAAGGCAAAAAAGAACAACGATCGGAGATGCATAACAAGAGAAGGCATCAGAATAGGAATGGAAGAGGAAATATGAAATGAGAATCATATCTACAATGGGAAAAAATTATTTTAAAAAATGGGTCAAAGAGGGTACAGGAAGAACAGCAGAAGACTTAAATAAAGGAGATAACGAGACCAAAATAAGGTGAAATCCTTCAGATGGTCAAAGAAAGGGTTAATAGCTAAAAGGATAAGAAAAATGTACTAGATACAAAACAAGGAAAATGAAAATAAGGAACAGTAGCAACCAGGAGAGGGAAAATAGAAATAGAAACAATGCAAAAAAAAAAAAAAACAGTAAAATACGCAAAAAAGGAAGATACTGTGTGGGTAAATAACAGAAAGAGAAATACTGACATAAGATGAGTATTAGGAGGTGAAGAGCACCAAGAAGATAGAAAAGTAGAAAAAGAATAAAAGAAGCAAAAGTGTAGTCTGAAAATAAATAAAATAAATGAAAAATACACAGCAGAAACACCCCTTGTACTCCTCAGTTTTTCTCAGGTTCAAAACTGTGTAATAAGGTCGCTACTGTATATATTATCATCATAATAATAATTTTCACTGTAATTAATAATGTCATGCATAATAATGATAACTATTATTGTGGTTGATAATGATAGAGTCGTTTTTGGCTATTTTCTAGCAACCTATCTTCTGAAGATATTCAGAGGAATTGTATTAATGTGTAAAAATGAAGAAAAAGTTACATAAATCACCACAGTCTTCCTAGATGACGAATTATTAAAAACACATTAAACTTTCACGACATATTTGTTCACTAACAGCTGTCATCTTTATAAATTCAATATACACAACTCCTTTTAGTTATAAACATGCGTACATTTCTTGGGAAAATTTAAAAAATGTTTTGTAAATTATAAATTGTTTTGTCGACTAAAACCTAATAAACTCTATGCTAGTAAACATATGTCCTTATATGTAACTCATTAATCCTCTTAATGCTTAAATATATCTTTATAATACTCTATCATTTACAAACTGCCATCATACCAAACTTTTTCTGGCCGTAAAGTATTCAGGGCAGGGCGGTCGTTAACAGAGAGAGAGAGAGAGAGAGAGAGAGAGAGAGAGAGAGAGAGAGATCCAGATACTGATTCCAAAATTGCGGAACCAGGAGATATCAATGATTTTCTTAAGCACGTGTATTTTATCCTAATTTATATGCAAGCGATGGTGATGAAGATATTTTGTTTTCTGAAGCCTAATATCAACAGAAAGGCTGACATAATATTATCATCTGTTTATTCCCTATGATTTCCGTCTCATCGTAGCTACATTCGTGGTTTGACCACGAAATGATAAACATTTATGTGAAGGAAATGCAACTTTGTGCACTGTACTTGTCATCAAGTTTCCAAAAAAAAAACCTTTTGTTTTCTTATAATATTTTACAATCCATTCTGTCCTCCCTATAATTTTTTCTTTGTTGTTTTTTTTTGTGGACATATCTACGGGGGTGAGATTACATATTTTGTGAAGAATATAAATGACCCTTCAAGATTATGCTCGACTAAGCATTATTGGAACGCAACTAAAGCCTCTTTTCATCCGATTACACGGCCGGTCGGCTTAAAATCTCCCAGGTATTGTTTGCCCGTTCGAAATGCCCATTCAGAGATTTGGGGCGTCCCATTGGAGTGGGTCTTGAAACGTTTGCTTACGTGAAGGTTAAAAAAAAAAAGTCTAAATTGAGCTCCGTTTACAGGTCAAAGGAACTCATTTCTAATTCCAAGGAAGACAGAGCGTGTGAGAGTGACTCGGCCTTTCTTTCTTTATTTTAGTTTGTTCTTATATAAATGCAGCAACTCTCCAGTTTTACGAGTTACAAGTACATCGTAAAATAGCGATTAGAGATGAAATAAAAATAAAGCACGTAAGTGTGCATGTATTTTCAAGAGAAATACGTTTATCCTTATTTACATGGGTATTTCTTAGGGCAAGGGGCAAGTCTACCGCTTCCCACTGGCCTTCGCACTTACAAAATGCCATAATGTTTAACCTAATACAAAGAACTCAGAAGGAAAAAGAAATATGAACACACACTTGCATTAAGCAGTTCAGCGAGAGGAATATTGTTCATAAGGAATGACAAACATTTTTTAAAACCTCCAGCATGGAATTTCAGATTTTTTAACTGACAAATTTATTTTTTCTTAAAAAGCAGAATATAGACTCAGTTGTTTAATATTAAATAATCGTCGTATTCAAATAAATGTATAGGACACGGAACTTGATATCATAAGCAAATACATCCATAAAAAATCTAATAGACTTAGAAGCAGAAGTTATAGTGTTACAAAAAGTGTTAAAAATGAGACTACAAAGAAATTAAAAGCCAAACGCAAATGAGAAACCTGAATTTCTTCTACCATGCATCATCTAGCCTAAAACACACTGACGCCAAACTACAGATTTCTTTTTTTTTTTTTTTAACTAAAAACCCCTTCCCCTTCGGAGGGAGAGGCTCCAAAAGGGGTTAACATTCCGGTTCTCCGCATGACTTTTGGGGATTACAATCCTAGCTTTATGCCCTTTGCCCCCTGGTCTGAGACCTAGTACACACACACACACACACACACACACAAAATACCAGATACCTAACGACGCAAATAAACAGAAGCACAATAGATCCTTTAAGAAAACTGGCATGACGTCGCCCGTTGCAAAACTCCCAAAGGCAATCAGTGCCTTCAGTGGGGGAAAACCCACCAAGAGCAAATGGAAAGCATAAGCTGTTCAACTTTTGATAAAGTGATCCGAGAATTTACCTCCACGAAGTGTACAGCACTTCAATTATCGGTTTGTCAATCCACCCACACAGGCAGCATCGAATTCGTCACACACACACACATACACACTTATGTCCTGAAGGCATAAAACTTAAGGATTACTAACCTGAAGACCTTTACCAAAAGAGCCAATGTCGGACTTGTACTAACAGTAGTGGTGAACTCATAAGGCTAAATTTATATCAGGTGTTTCGCTCATTTAGTTTAACCACCAACTTAGACAATCAATATTGTCGAAAATTTTTCTGAATGTTGTCCGACGAAATACAGTATAGGCTACTATAAAGGTGGTCTTGACAGTTATCCATAAAAGGTTCCGTTACTTGTCAGACAAGCAAATATGGTGGCTAATCAGAATCAGTTTATTCAAATTAACAGCACCAGTTAATTAGATATAACATATCTGAAACGATTGCATATACAGTAGATCAAAAAGAATTCTGCTCATGATTTCGTGGCTCTGACAAGAAATCTTTGAGGGACAAGCATCACATGGAGATATTTGGGGCACAAACTAACGAAAAGTCGACTGGTGCACAGGGTAAAATTTCGCCCCATAGTTTTACGTCAACACTTGGTTCAACAAATCCGGTTTGCACTGAAAACGAACTCCGTAAGACTTTACATGGTTGTAATAGACTTTTTTTTTTATTAAGAAAACGAGGATTCAATTTATTTTTACATAAACAAATCAAAATTTTTGTTAAAGAAAAACAAGTTCTTCAAAAGGTTAATATATATGCCTGCAATTCCTATAGTAATTTACAGTGTATGTATTTTAATTCAATAATGCATAATAATAATTTATCAACTACAATTGTCGAGTCATCATCATGAAAACAATCATTATGAAATGGATTCGAGGAATAAAGCGTGCTAGATTCTACACTTAAGTAGAGAATCTCAAACACAAGAATTTTTCTAAAAGCACTGGTCAAACAGCCAAATCAAAATTTTTCTTAAAGAAAAACAAGTTCTTCAAAAGGTTAATATATATGCCTGCAATTCCTACAGTAATTTACAGTGTATGGCACGGTATTTTAATTCAATAATGCATAATAATAATTTATCAACTACAATTGTCAGGAGTCATCACATCATGAATATACAATCATTATGAAATGGATTCGAGGAATAACTAGCGTGCTAGATTCTACAGTTAAGTAGAGAATCTCAAACACAAGAATTTGGTGTCCAAAAGCACTGGTCAAACAGCCAATGACATAACGTAAGGCAAATGAATTTGACACCTAAGGATTCTAGTTAGTGAACCCGAAAAGATTTAAAGCATATGGATGTTAATGCATTAAGCCCAATTTCGAGATATATAAAAAACAAGTATAAAATGCGCCGACGTTTCTCAGGCGCAATCAAGTTTTCTGTACATCGTATAATCAAGGCCACCGAAAACAGATCTATCTTTCGGTGGTCTCAGTGTATACTGTGTGTGCCGCGGCCCATGAAACTTAACTACGGCCCGGTGGTGGCCTGTCCTATATCGTTGCCAGATGCACGATTATGGCTAGCTTTAACCTTAAATAAAATAAAAATTACTGTGGCTAGAGGACTGCAATTTGGTATGTTTGATGATTGGAGAGTCGATGATCAACAAACCAATTTGCAGCCCTCTAGCCTCAGTAGTTTTTAAGATCTGAGGGCGGACAGAAAAAGTGCGGACGGACAGAAAAAGCCGGCACAATAGTTTTCTTTTCAGAAAACTAAAATCCTATCTTTTTTATTAAACATCCCAGGTACTAGACTTCACACCCTATCTTAAACTAACGATCAATTCATCTTCAAGCCACGTGTGCTCTGCTCACAAATAAAATATAGTAAACAATCAAATTATACCTTTCATAATCATGTAACACACTTTTGACAAGCAAACCAATTCCTCTTAAACGGAATATGTTTGAATGGTAAATCGTGCGTCTTACCAGCCAACACAAAATATACTCGTCCAGGAAAACTCTCATACTTTAAAAACAAATAAGTGTCTGGAAACAAAATCGTCTATGCAAACATTAATTCACAAAATCACAAATCTCCTACCTACAATTTTTTTAATCCACATAATACTCTAACACAAAATATCAAACGCTGGACTCATAAACAAAACGTTAGTATGTTTGACCATCTAATCACGTACTTTGCCAACAAATCAAGCGGGGTGCGTTTCACCTGCAAATAATGTATGGGTTACAAGCCAATGTCTATTTGACCGCTAAATCCGGCTTTTGGCCAATAAACCAAACACACATTTGAGCAACAAATCGCACACACTTCAGCAACAATTCACGTAGGCTCCGAGTGGAGTGGGACGCTTCTTTATCTTTTACTACACAACTTTAAGCCTCCCATAAAAGTGATGAATCGTGGGACATTCAGGCTTTAGTAGACCTATATGTCACGTGACAGAGCCAGTGGGAGTCAGAAAGCCTTGAACATAAAATGGTTGTGTTTGTGTTATATTCATTTTTTTTTATACGACCCCTTGTTGTTTGTCTTCTAAAGCCCTGGCGGAATTTTTTTTATCATCTCAGATTTTTATTACGGAGACCAAACGAAAAGTTGAAAGTGCCTATGAAAAAAAATTCAAATATAACACAGGAGTTTTATAAATGTTTTAATAAATCAACAAAATAAATGGAAAGCTTACAGTCATGATCTTGGCAGAAATGATAATATACTTCACGTAAAAATCCTTCACAGAAGAAATGACTTGACATAAGGTAAAGATATCTGTAATTCAAGGCGATCTGGTCCTCCTGATTTCAAATCTGGATTTATTTTAGTTTTAACTATATTGCTAAAAAAAAAAAATATAATACTCCCCTGATAGGAAACGCAGCTTTAATCGATAACTGCAGCAGTGATAGCCACTACAGTAAAAAAAAAATCAGCAACCACAGTAATAAAAGCAATAACAATGGGGATAAAATAAAATCCTTTTCTTGGGTGCAATTCTTGATAAATTGTTAAAGATACACTGAAAATCCTAATGCTTCAGGATTATCACTGTATCCTGAGCAATATATCAAGAACTACACTAAAGAACAAGTTCTTATTTTATACTCGTCCTGACAGAACTTGTCTGTTCTTCGTATTTTACAATGATAATACTAACAGTGACAAAAGGCCACAAAATAATAAATACCGAAAATCAGCACTGGTTAGAAGCGCACACACACATATATATACATGTATGTATGTATGATGTATATATATATATATATATATATATATATATATATGTGTGTATATATATATATATATATATATATATATATATATATATATATATATATATATATATATATATATATATATATATATGTTCGTGAGAGTCACAAGTGAAGTTGCAAAACTGAAGTCCTCGGTAGCTAAGGAAAACTAAACCTTATTCTGCCTTCGAGGATAGTTGCATTGAAGGCGTCATTTATGATCCAGACTGAGCTAACCTCACGAGCAATTATAACTGTAAAGGAAAATGAAACGACGAAAAAAAAAAAACACATACAGCCCCGTATTATGAAGTAAGTTTTCTTTATAAAAATCTCGGAAGCACGTCAGAATCCATCTAATTATCTGATACAAAGCTGCTTATCGTACATCTGGCTGCTATGTAAGGTGATGATGGCCGGCAGTTCTTGGGAGGAAAAAATAAAGCATGGCAACAAATATTTAACTCCTGATATCTCAATAGCTTTTATCTATTATTTTCATCTTTATGTTTTTGGAAACAGAGGATCAGTACCCTTAAAAGAAAGCTAAAATAACGTAAAGACAAGAGTTCGCTGATAACAGATCACTCCCAAAAGTAGATAAGGCCAGCAAAGGATGTTTAATTAAAACAAAAAATCTTATCTTTATTTTTCGCAATTCTTATCTCCCAGCGTACCAGTTGCATTGTTGAAGTATTAACATTTCCTAATGACTATTAATCTCTTAGTAATTACTAGCGTATCCTCCTCTATCACTCATATCTGAGCTCTTAAAGTTTACTAATTAAAGCTGTTGAGATCCTACTGAGCCATCTAAATAAAAATCTGCCCGACATCTATGCCTGTGATATCCACGGCGGATGACTCTTCGCCATCTTCAATTAAAATTTATCAGATGCTGAGCGATGCCTATAGTAATAAAATTGTCAAAGGAAATCTTGATAAAGTACCTCCCTCTCGTAAACCTTAACCTGCCCTTTCATCACCATTCTTTCCTCCCTCCTCCTCTTCCTCCTCCTCCTCCTCCTCCTCCCTATCTCCGTGTTATTTTTTATCGAGATTCACATCCAGATGAAAACGCGGGATAAAAAGATGATAAAAAAAAAACTTTATCCCTAATCTTGATGATCATTACTACGGCGGCGACTATCATCAAGTTTTTCTCGCAGGAACCCAACAAGGGAGGAAGCTTGATTGTACATCTTCCAGTTGTATATTTCGTCCTTATATGACGGCTATGATGCCGTGTAAAACATCCTCGCAACCCTACACGATCTCGCCGGCGGTCCGCGGTGTGCCTGATTCCAGGGACGCACTTCGTAAACTCTGGCAACGTATAGCACCGCCTTCGGTGTCAAGGCTGACGCGGGGCACGAATGTCTCATTAGGTGTAAAGCGATACACCTTATCGCGTATGCAGATACACTCATACACAGCCTTGCATAAAAACAAGTAGACAGATCTTATGTACAAACACATGTATATTTATATATAGTGTGTGTGTGTGTGCCAAAAAAACCCTTTACTTTGTTATAAAACGTGAACACGTTTTTTACAGCAATATTCTCAATATTCAACAATATTCAACAATATTCTTAATATTCTCAAGTTGTGTATTAGATTTTCTATCAAATCATTACGGGAATTCTAGAATGAAGTTTAATCTTTCAAAATTAAATCTAGCAATAGATGACAGGGTTAAATGTTTCAAAAACCTGAAACACTGGAAAGCTGCAACACAATAAAAACATAATTCAGGATCACATTTTGGGAATCAATCTTACAATAACAAAATCCCAAAAATAAATTAATGAATAAATACAGGAAAACTTGACTGTTAACAATTAAAGTTAACATCAGTGATGGTAACAGCAGCATCATCATAAAATCATAACAACAATTGCGTCAATAATCTCCACATAAAAAACACAATGTACTCGTACATCACAACATTTTTCCGTTTTAAAACACTGATAATCTACGAATATTAAACTCAATTTTTAGACGGGCTATCTCTAACCACTAAACCCTAAATAAGTATGCAGAATGAAGGAACCTTAAACTTCGTCCCTTGGCTAGAGTTTCTAGCAAATTCGTCATGAAAATAAAAACAAGTGAAAAATGCGCCGAAGTTCCATCGGCGCATTCGAGTTTTCTATGCAGCGTATAATGCTATATGAAACTCTCAGCCACGGCCCATGAAATTCTCAGCCGCGGCCCATGAAACTTTCAGCCACAGCCCGGTGGTGGCCTGCGTTATTGGCACCTATAGCTGTGCCAGTCACGATCATGGCTAACTTTAACCTTAAATAAATGAAAACTACTAAGGCTACAGAACTGCAATTTCGTATGTTTGATGATTGGAGGGTGGATGATCAACATACCAATTTGCAGCCCTCTAGCCTCTGAAGGTGGACAGAAAAAGTGCGGACGGACAGACAAATGGCCATCTCAATAGTTTTCTTTTACAGAAAACTAATAAGGAATAAATTGAACCGACAAATCATTTAAGTTTGTTTACAAGTGACCGCAATCCACTAGATACTTGAGTAACTAAAATCAAAGACATGACAAAATAAACCTGCGCAAACTGGCCAAAAATGGTATACTAGGACCAAAAACGGCGCCACGGGCTGTAGTAGTACACCGCTGTCTAAAAAGAGTTGTCCAATTTACCTTTAAGGATTTGGAGCAAGTACTGTTAACATTATTGTTGAATATAATGATTCTGTGATCAAACTTCTACTACTACTCTTACTACTAACATCTACAATTTTAATGCAATTTATTTCAAATGCTATACAAGGCAGGATAATAAAAAGAAAGGTTGTTTAGTGGATTGTCAGGGAAACACCTTCCTACTGAGTTAATCTGTTCCTATCTCTTTTCGTGTGTATACTGTCAAATATACACTTAATATCCTTAATCCTTACGATGCCTACTGTCCTCTCCGTCACAGGGAAGAAAACTAGATCTCGTGTCATTATACACAAGAAAAAGGTTCTATTTTAACATAACTTTATTAAGATTAAACAAACTGTTTTTTTCTGTCTCCATGGTAAGGATGTATAATTTTAAGGAATCTTCTGCGATACCTTTATCATACGTGTCTTATTCAATAACACATACTATTCGTTCTGCCGAGTCAGCATCCATATTCCAGCTCCTGATATCTTACATCCCATACTAATAAACTTTAAAGTGCCATGCCCTGACATTAACATTTTTCACTTTTCTCAACACCGCTTTACATTGCTTGTTGAGATTTTTATTATCTTTCATCTGTATTTTATTCCTTTGTTTTTACTCTGAAATTTTTATTCTCCCTATGGTTATTGTATTGTTTTCACCATTCTTGGGTCATTCGTAAATTTTTAAATGTGCTCATAAAAAATAGTGTAACAGTCAATA
>NC_089764.1:25763735-25771235 GCF_040412425.1 Macrobrachium rosenbergii | reverse complement strand
ACTATTCGGAAAACAGTGGCAACAGCGGAGATCCAATCAAGCAGAGAATAATCAGGGGTGGGACCATGCCCATATCTGAAAGTGCGTTTGAACAAGAAAGCTGATACTGAACTTGATGTAGTCAGCCTCACGCTGTTTGCTTGTCAGTCATTTGCAAAATTGATACGTCAGCGAAAAAATGCTTCAGTGTAAACATTCTTTCATCAATTGCTTTATCATAATAATATTTATAATTATGACGAAGATGATGACACAAACGACCAAAGCAATGGTAACAATCTCAATTTAATCTACTGGTGACATTCACCAGGGCATTATATTAGCAGAATGAGGATGGGATTCTTTCAGTGGCAGCAAAATATCTTGCTTCGACAAATGTATATGAAAGAGTACACTAAAATAAAATCTATTTTTTTTCTGATAGTGATAATAATCCGTAGACTACTAATTGTATTCCAATAATAATAATAATAATAATAATAATAATAATAATAATAATAATAATAATAATAATAATAATAATAATAGTAATAATAAAGTACCAACACTTGCAGATTGAACTCAGGTACTGCCCTCGATTATCGGAGCACCGGGCACAATGTCGGAATCCCAGAAGAGAAACCTTGGTAAACTGTAAGTTGAAGTAGCCCCAGGACTCACGCAGAAGAGCGTAATAATAGAAACGGCATATATAATAAGAAAAGTAATGGATACCCGAGGAAGCAGGATATAACCCGGAACCCTCTGGATAGATTGTGATAGATAAAATAATAATAATAATAATAATAATAATAATAATAATAATAATAATAATAATAATAATAATAATAATAATAATAATAATAATAACATACATTTAATGCCTATAGCGGAACAAATGACGAGAGAATATTATTATTATTATTATTATTATTATTATTATTATTATTATTATTATTCAGAAGATGAAAACTATTTACACGGAACAAGCCTACAGGGGCCATTGGCTTGAAATTCAAGCTTCCAAAGAATACGGTGTTCATTTGAAAGAAGTAACAGAAGGTAATATGAAATACAGAAAGAAGAGATCAGTTATTAGACAAGAACAAATAAATGAACAAATCAATAAATAAATAAATAAAATCTAAGTAAAATTGTAAATTATTTAATGTAAGTTAATTACTTAAATACAAGGAAAATTGTAGAATGAAAGGATAAAAATGAGCTCGAAAGAGCATTAAAGGAAGAAGAATAAGAAACAGGAACTAATGAAGAATATATCATCTGTTACTTTGAACCAATACAAAAGCTAATCATCTGATTTGATATTCACTTGAAAGTTTTACAATGGAGTACTGCATCAAAGGCCTTACTGATAAAGCCTTTATTGATCATATATTTAAGAATTCATCAAATCTAATATTACTAAATTTAATCTTTGCAAAAATTGCAAAAGTCAGGGAAATCAAGTAGTGTGTGACAGAGTTATAAAAACATACTGTATGCACAAAATACAATGTTAAACCTAATTCCATATCTACAAATAAATATCAACAAACTATAAACAACGTAATCATTTAAAAGAACACTAAATGCAAATAAAGAGAAGCAACAGGAATGATAATAAGAGAGGAAAAAATCCTCAGCCCAAAAAAAGAAGAAAACCGGTTTCATAACATATATTCAAATGATACGACTCCCCCTCAAACAAAGAGACCCCAACCGCACTTTAATATCAAAGTAAATCTTCCGATAAAAAAGTAGAAAACATTTGCTTCTTGGTAAAAAGGCGACAATAAGCATCGTCTCAGCCGATGGGATTCTGCGTTTAATTGGCACTGCGCTCCTCCCAGACCTTCTCTTAAAAACGGAGTACCCGAATTAACCTTTCTCCGGCAATATATTAGACAGGCTCCCCCATGCATTACCGTCAACGCATTGAAAACAACAATTACGATCAACTTCTTATCGTGATGGAGGTGCTTGCAGACTCCAACCGATAAAAAAAAGAGGTAATCTCTGGTGATCACGATGGCTGATAAAATGATAATCTTGCGGATTTCATCAGCTGATAAAATAATAACCCACTTGTATCCACGATTGCGCGCTTGGAGATTTCGACTGGCGATGGAGTAGTGATCCAGTTGTTGGGGTTCCGAGAGTTGCATAAGAATCCTTTGGAAAGAAATAGCGAGAGTAAGGATATTTCGACGCGCCATAAAATAGTGATCCGATTCAAGTGACCGGGTTTTATCTAGTTTCTCTTTTTTTTTATTTTGACAAGTTATTTTCTCATGAAGGACTTTACTTTATTGCTAGTTTAGCTACGAGAACGACTATGACTCTGATGCAACAGTCAAGACGGTTATTTAAAATAGACTTGTAGGTAACAAGACACTGAAGTTAAAATAATTAAAGGTTATAGTGTAACACTCTGAGTGCTGCCACAGTTTAAATAATTAGACATGAAAAGTAAGCAAGTATACGGTAATCAAAATTTCGAATTTATATAAGATCTTTATATATTTGAAACCCATGTTGGATAATTCAATATTTTTTAATATTTACTCATTTAAAAAAAACACAAAGCTAATACGCTATATTTTATTTTTTGAAGAGAGGTAATTGACAAGTAAATTTATCTGTGAATCAGAACCTAAACCATTTTTTACGGGCTGCTCTATGAGCAAGATCCCTTGCTGGCATAAAGCCGTCTCAATCAAGAACAACAATAAAACAGTTGGAAATCTATTGCATGACTTGGAAGCCATTTTTAATGCCTATCCGATATCCAGATCAGGTGTCACACCTGGTTTCACATACTCAAAGCAAACTACAGACTTCCGATTGAGGTTAGCAGTTTTTATTTTTTCAATATTTATGTGAATAGAAATAAATTAAAAAATCATATTTTTGGGGGCATTTTCTCTTCTATATGTTAGAATGTGTTACCAAAATAACTGTCCTTGGCTCTGTCATTATTATTACTACTACAACGATCAACATAAAATTCCCATATTGTTCTTATAAGAATTTAGGGGAAAATAACATCCACCATTAAAATAAATGCTTTCACATACATTCTTCATTAATAAGGATTTGGAAATTGGAAACGTAACCATTTTTAAAGCAATCTGAATTACCGCTAACGCCACATATTGTGGGGAAGCTGAAAAAATTATGGAACAGCACAGATATGATGTAGAACAAAATATAGAATTTAGGCCAAAGGCCAAGAGCTGGGACCTGTGAGGTCATTCAGCTTTGAAACGGAAACTGAAAGCAAAAAGGTTTGAAAGGTGTACTGGGAGGAAAACCTAGCAGGTGCACTATGAAACATTTGTTAAGAGAGAATGCAAAAGGACTAAGAACAGAGGTACAGTAAAAGGAATGAAAGGGGTTGCAGCTAGGGGCGAAAGGACACTGCAAAGAACCTTAAGTAATGCCTACAGTGCACCGCATGAGGTGCACTGACGGAACTACGCCCTAAGGGAGGATATGATGCAAAATGTTCGAATTTATAAATAATTTCTTTTTCTCTAAACATACACATACATATACATACATATATATATATATATATATATATATATATATATATATATATATGTGTGTGTATACATATACATACATACATACATATATACAGTATATATACTGTATATATATACATATATATATATATGTATATATATATATATATATATATATATATATATATATATATATATATATATATATATATATATATATATATATATGTGTGTGTGTGTGTGTGTGTGTGTGTGTGTGTGTGTGTGTGTGTGTGTGTAAGCTGACTATAGATTTGGTATTGTGCCTGAACATTCTCTTATCAAGATTCAAAGAAAACAAAATCCAAGGCGCCAGCACCTACTTCTCAGAAACGCTTAGGTAATTATGGTCACATAGTTATGTGATCTTTTATGTCAGCTGTGAATGTAGCAAGGTTGGCAGGAAATACCTTCAGTGGAATCCTTGCTCCGCTTTCTAAAAATATCTCTTCAGAGGTATTCCAGGTAAGATTCAGATATAGGTATCTAATTTTTTCCTCTTCTACATCTTTTGTATCTTAACTTTTGTTTTTTTTTTCAATAATATCATTATTTTTATTTTCTATAAATATTTGGTTTTTGTCTCATTTAGCAGACATTGGCAATAATGCACAAACTGGTGCGGTTGTTTCTCTTAGGATTAAGTTATTCTTTAATAATAATAATAATAATAATAATAATAATAATAATAATAATAATAATAATAATAATACTATAATAATAAAATAATAAAATATTCATATGCAGCAAACCTAAAAGGCTTATAACTTACAAAGTAACCTTCAACAGACAAGTATGACCATATATGGACAAGAAACCTAACAGAACTATTACTTTTCTTGTTAAAATTGCTACTACTACTACTACTAATAATAATAATAAAGCAATCACTACCTGAAATAATTAGCGTTCCAAACGTATAAAAGATTAATCAGTTTGTTTCAGTCCCACTGCCTGTAAGTTATTGTAAATTCTGAGTTATTTTAATGTTCTTATTTATTTTTATTTGGCTATGTATTCTTCCCTTTTTTATTTTTCATTTCTATTTATTTTTATTTATCTTTATTTATTTTTATTTTTTCCTCTGTGTTTATTTATATTTATTAATTTTTATATTTCTGTTTATTATTCATATTTTCAAATACTGAATTTTATTTATTCTTATATTTTTACTTATTCTTAGCTATTTTGATTTATGTACAGGGTATTATTTATTTTTATTTATTCTTGTTTTAAGTTTTTAGTCTACTTTCAAAAATTTCCTGGAGTCCCTCTTTCATAACATTGTTCATTCTGCCTTCGTTTCTTGAGGACTAAGATATTCATTGGAGGTAATACCGAAACAAACCTCTTAAGAGGCTTTTCCGATAATTAGTACTACAAGTAAAATATTAATACTCTCCTTATCTATCATGAATGGCAATGAGGCGCCTCTTTCTTCTCCTCTGTTTTTTCATGTATAAAGACTCATTAAAGTTAACGTGAGTGTTCACGTGTGCAATCTGTACAGTACTGAAGCCAATGAAGCACTGAAATTATTCATATGTAATGTTTGGTTTTCAATTAGAAAAACCACGATATAAATACCGCTTTTCTGTAACTTTTTCTCATTCACTATTTGTCTGAGGAGAGAGACAGTTCGGTCTCTGAAATATAGCCTTTATTTGAAACATTTTGGCGTTTCTATGGGCTCCCTTATAATTGATAGAATTCTGTTATAACAGGAAATATTTCACAGTCATATATATATATATATATATATATATATATATATATATATATATATATATATATATATATATATATATATATATATATATATATATATATATATATATATATGGTTTATCATCGTTTACTTAGATGAACAAAAGGGACCTATGCTTTTATAACCGCGTCACTAAAACATACATGCATGTACAGAATGTATGTATGTATGTTCTAGTCAAGGAAAGAGAGAAAGTGTGGTGAAGAAGGTGTGAAGAAACAATTAAACATTGTTTCCGCTGGATATTTTTTACATTTTTCGAATGTAGAGAGAGAGAGAGAGAGAGAGAGAGAGAGAGAGAGAGAGAGAGAGAGAGAGAGAGAGAGAGAGAGAGAGAGAGAGGTATGAAAATGCTTTAATGCAAGCGGGAAGAAAAGTGTGTGATTTTCTCATTATTTCCTTGGTGTTTGTTGAAATGCAAATGAGAGAGAGAGAGAGAGAGAGAGAGAGAGAGAGAGAGAGAGAGAGAGAGAGAGAGAGAGAGAGAGAGAATGAATTGAGGCAATCGGCAAGAAAACGTGTAATTTAAGTGTGATTTTCTTTACACTTGCTCTGGAGCAAGAGAGAGAGAGAGAGAGAGAGAGAGAGAGAGAGAGAGAGAGAGAGAGAGAGAGAATATCATTTAAGGTTTCAGCATTGCAAGCAGTGACTGACTGCTGATTTTGGATAATACTTGTTCGTACAAGGAGGAACTCTCCACGCCGTGTCTCCTTGACTTGCAAGCACAAGCGTCTTGGCGTCTATCCAAGAAATGATGTACTGCCGTTTCCATATTGTTTCGGTTGCCATTTTCGTTCAGTTCAAGTCCTCACTGTTCATTCATAACCTCGATGGGGAAAAAATTTCATTCTGAAATTCTTGCCTTCGGTGATGAATGTTCAGACGTGATCGTCGTTACTAAGCAGATAAAAACGCAGGATGATTTAAATTCGATTGTTATGATTTAGAGATTGCAATACTTATAAGGCTAAGGTCACGTGATTATGAAAAAATACAATATAATAATATAAAAAACTAATGAAACAAATAAGCAAGAAAAAAGAAGAATTAATACCAGGAAAAAAAAAACTGCAACTGTCAGTTGGTTACTTAGGACGAGTCATTTCTTTTTTTCGACAATAATATTTGAATTTTCCAGAGAACCAACATTATTTTCAGTTACTTCTGGAAACTTATAGGTTATAATGAAGTTTCTTTTTACGATTAAATGGTGCTCTTTTCAGTATCATAATATTCACATTCATTCTTCAAACTTCTGAAAAGCATCAGCAGATGTAAAATTGCTGAAGGCATAATGCAAAATTTCAAATGTCTCAAACTGGTTGCATAGCTTTCAAAGTAAATTCCGTTCAAAAAGGAATTTGATCTGTTTAGCAGTGCTATGTAATATAGTTCTGTGCAATATCAGAGTAATGAATGAATTCTCATTAAACACATACTACAAAAAAGCAGGTTCAATGGTACAAAATTCAAAAACTGTCAATATCCAACCAAGCTAATATAACATTAGATACACATACATACATACATACTCACACACACATATATGTATATATATACATACACACACACACACACACACACACACACACATATATATATATATATATATATATATATATATATATATATATATATATATATATATTATTTGCCATAGACTGAAAGCCGAAAATAACTAACCAATACCAGTGAAAACGAACATTCACAGACTCATACCTGGTACACTTTTAGATGAAGATAATATACCAATTAAATTAATATGTTAATGTATATTAATAAATTAATATACAGTTTTAAGAAAGAGACAAACTGAAATCGAAAGTACGGAATAAATACGTGACAATCTAGCTAAGTTAAAAGCAAAGCAATAGACTACTAATACATGGTATTTACTGAATGCATTCCATCCGCACTAATTTTCTCTTTTCCTTATTTTTATAATCAGCTTAGATATCACGTATCTAGTGTATAATTCTATATTTGTATCCAACAGTCTTGTCATGTCCGTTAAGTAATATTTCTGATCAAGTAGAAGTTGATATCTATCTATCTTGTCCCAATCACCGAGGGTTTAAAGAGATCCATTAACGTAGAATATACAGCAATAATAAATTCATACGGATTACTATATATAACAGCAAGGTACACTGACGACAGCTGACAGACACCAACATCGAT